>NC_071087.1:157938497-158238497 GCF_027358695.1 Spea bombifrons | reverse complement strand
CATGTTTAATGCTTTGTCCATGTTTAATGCTATTTCTATGTCTAATGCTATGACCTTGTGTAGTGCTTTCTCCATATGTAGTTCTATATCCATGTTCATTGTTATCTCAATATTTAATGCTATGTCCATGTGTAATGCTATGTCCATGTGTAATGCTATGGTCTTGTTTAATGCTATCTCCATGTGTAATGCTATGTCCATCTTTAATTCTGTCTCCATGTTTAATGCTATGTCAATTTATATTGAACTGGTTGTGTTAAGGCTTTTTAAGAGAATGCTTGCGGCAGAGGCTGATTACGACTATTTGTCAGTTACAAAATATGACTATTTGTCAGTTACTTTTTGCCATTTCTTTTATACAGGTATAAATACACAGTTAACCTTTTAGTGTCCAGAGGGAAGGACAATCTTTCATGCCATGGTTCCCCAGAGGTTTCCCCTAATGGGGTTTTTCCTCTCCTGTGTGCTGAAAGGTGACTCTTCGTGAGTCCAGAGGTAGCTGTCACCATGATCAGCTCTTTGTGGCTTCATTAATTGGACTATTAATTAATGTTGTCATTAGTAATAAAGAAATTAAATTACCATTTTTGTCTGTTGTGGTTTTTGATACTATTGACTCAAAGTAGCTGTAACCAGGTGCGTAACTAGAAGCCTCTAGAATCTATTTAATGGCCCCCAACCCAATCTACCCCCCTCTCACACCATCTACCCTCTCCCTACCCCCTTCTCACTAGCTACCCTCTCCCTACCCCTCTCTCCCTACCCCCCTTTGTAGGTCACTTACCTGTAGTCCTGTGGTCGGGGTGCAAGGCCTCTGTCTCGCTGCTCTGCCGCGGTGCGCGCGGCATCACTGCTGAGCTCAGCCTGAAGCGGCGGCATCCAAGAAAGACGCCTCACGCTCCAAACACAGCAGCCTGGGCAGCGCTGAGGCAGACGGCGGCAGAGGAGACAGAAGGGTGCCGAGCGGTTGCTGAAAACGACCGCTCGGCACCCCTTGGGTCCCCCTGACTGGCAGAACTGCAGGGCCCGGTCGCAGTCGCGACCACTGTGAACCCTGCGACCCCGGTAGTTCCGCCACTGGCTGTAACCATATGTAATAACAAAAATTAATGGAGTTTATCCAGACCAGTGGATGGGGCCCAACCAGTGTGTACTCTGCAGCGCTGGCTACCTTAGGGCTCTTAGCCAGGCATTTCATGCTTTATTAAAAAACACCAATGCACCGGTGTACAATAAGGACAATGTATGAATTTAAAAGGTTACAAAGTTGCATCAGTGCGTCTTTTTTCTCATGTAGAGAAGTAGTTTACCTCTCCACACACATCATAGTTTAGCATGAGTAATGTTATAAAAATGTTATAAAAATTATAAAACGCCATATTTTTCATATATTTATCTAATCCGTCACTAAATCAGTTTAATTGACAGAACATACCCCCAACAACAATTCAGGTGTCCAGACTTTATATGCATTTAGAGCATTTTAACAGTGCTTATAAGGTGTATATTGCCTTTTTGGAACTGTTGTTTTTTTTCATTTAGTATGTTGGGTTTGTAACTGGAAATTTTAAACAAAGAAGCCAAAAATACCACCCAATCTAGGACATGTCACTAGTGGCTTCAGGACACACATGCCAGGCAGCCATTTGGCCACCAATCACTGCCAAAATTAGCTATAGAAATAATTTCCTGAACTTTTTTCACCAATGTCTCTGTGTTGTTTAGATGTTTTGCACAGGTTATGTGTGATGGCAGAGAAATCCAGTAAATGTTTTTTAGATTATGGAAATACCCCATGTGCACTTTCATTGTGTATGGAGGAGAGAACATACTCTACATGTCTGGCTGGGTACCTAACAGCCAGAATGGCTTCACAAAGCACTTTTGTTTTGGGTACACCAATTGGTGGAAGGAAGCTTTTTAGGCTGGGGTGTCATACATAAAAAAGTTAAACAACTCCAGGCTGGTATCGGAATTACATACATCGGTACATATATTTCTAGTTTCCTATTTTTTCCTTCTTGCTACATAACCCAGCACCCACTGATCTTTATATTTTTTACCCTGTTCCACGCTATATGCACATAAGCTCAGAGGTCTTTTCTTCAACATTTCTTCTACAGGAGAGACTTCTGATGTCCAAACACACACCTATCAATTTAAATTATACAACTTATGCAGTTAAGTGTCCATTTTGCTTATAGAGCTCTGTAAGAACAATACCAGGACTTTGCTACATCTTTAATTTTATTTCAAATATTTTAAATACACGATAGATACTTAACATAGGCACAACTGTACACTGGAGCTGACAAAATGTTGACATTGTATCTTTAAAACAAAGCCTGGCTTCTTCAAAGTATACTGTAATATCCTTTTAGTTATACACACTGGTAACAACAATCACGGAGCAGTGAGTGTTCCATGATGTTTAATGAAACAGTAATGCAATTTAAATAAACTTGATCAGCAAGAAGATTAAGCAATAGCCTCTGTTACATATACAGTTTATAGGGCTTATAACAAAGGAGAAAAGACCTCGTTGGGAGCCCAAATGTAAAAAAATTATTCCTGAGGATAGTGGGAAGGGGAGTCCTGGTAGCTGTCTCTCAGAAGGGCTGTAGTGAAATATAGCAAGTGGGTTGGAGAGCAGCTATGAGGCTGAACGCAGCAGTCGGCTGGAGATCCAATGGAGTTGGTAAGTAGCAAAAAGTCTCTTTAAGCTGAAGAGGTGAACGCCGTTACAAGGATCGAAATCAGTAGGTAATCAGATACACTTGAGAAAACGTGAAGCGGTCTGATAAAGTGGAATCCTACAGTAAGGTGCAGCAGAAATGGAGAATAAACTGCGATAAAGCCGAGAGGTATGTAAACGGGAATCCTTAAAGCAATCCAGGAGAGAAACAGAGGAGTAAACGCAGGGAATTTCGTTCAGGTATAGGAGATGTTTAAGCAGACGACTCCTTGGTGAATACACCTCCGGTCTGAGCGATGGGGCCCTTCCTTGGATCACCTGTAGGGATAAAGCACTCCTGCAGTACATTTGTTAACACAGTTGAAGTGCCCAGAACCACTCCCTAATGAGGTTCAAATGGGGAGTGAGCACATTAGGTAAGGACTAATTAAAGAAAGAGTACTTATAATGCATAAACCACGACACATACATAATTAAAAATACATTGATTCAATCTGAATCCCATTATGAGAAATGTATTCCTGGTTTTCATCACATTGATTACAGATCTTCAATTTTATCTGCCATGGCAAGTGGATCCAATACAAAGGCCTGACAAATGGAGATATTATTATATTGTGGAGCCATCAAGAAGTTTTCTAGTGTGAACTCTTCATTTAACTCTTTTATTATTCATTTATTGAATATCAATGCACGTTTCCCCCCTTTTTTCAATTGTTTTTTTCTCTCTAATTAATGATATAGTTCATTATGTCTTTCGAAATGGTTTAAGACGTTGTAAGTGGTAACTAAGTAAAAGATAATTTGAGAGTTCCTCTAGACATATATACAGTTCACACCATCCCAGTGTCCTTCAACGGCAGGATTCTAGGAATGATTCTTAGTAGACTTGGGCACCAGGGGGCTCTTCGTGTTCGTCTTCGTGCTCGTCTTCGGCAAAAAAAAAAACTTCGTATTCCGCGAATATTCACCTGGTCCTGTCTTCTGTTAGGGCGAATATTCGCGGACATTCTTCGTGTTCGGGTTTTCTTCGTTTTCCCCGGTTAAGGGGTTAAAACGGGGTTAAAGCCGCTCTGGCGCCAGGAGTTTAAATGTCCGTATGAGCAACTCTATTGGTCGTCAGCAGGGGGCTCGTCTGCCATTGGTTGATGGCAGACGAGCCCCCTGCTGGCGACCAATAGGAGCTGTTAAACTCCTGGTGCCGTAATTGTCCGGCAGATCCCGCTGGTCTCCCTGTTCTATCATTTATTAACTGATAGAACAGGGAGACCAGTGGGATCTGCCGGGTAAGTTGCAGCATTGGGATTTTAAAAGTCTGTACGAGCGACTCTGTTGGTCGCTCGTACAGACTTTTAGGCTCCTGGTGCTGTAACCAATAAAGTCGCTCGTACGGACATTTAACTGATAGAACAGGGAAACCAGTGGGATGTGCCGGGTAAGTTGCAGCATTGAGGTTTTAAAAGTCTGCACGAGCGACTCTGTTGGTCGCTCGTGCAGACTTTTAAAACCCCAATGCTGCAACTTACCCGGCACATCCCACTGGTCTCCCTCCCTGTTCAATTATTAAATGTCCGTACGAGCGAACAATAAAGTCGCTCGTACGGACATTTAACTAATTGAACAGGGAGGAAGATCAGTGGCATCGGCAGGGTAAACTGCAGCATTGGGGTTTTAAAACCCCAATGCTGCAACTTGCCCTGCAGATGCCACTGGTCTTTAACTAATTGAACAGGGAGGGAGACCAGTGGCATCTGCAGGGTAAGTTGCAGCATTGGGGTTTTAAAACCCCAATGCTGCAACTTACTCGGCACATCCCACTGGTCTCCCTCCCTGTTCAATTAATTAAATGTCCGTACGAGCGAACAATAAAGTCGCTCGTACGGACATTTAACTAATTGAACAGGGAGGGAGATCAATGGCATCGGCAGGGTAAATTGCAGCATTGGGGTTTTAAAACCTCAATGCTGCAACTTACCCTGCCGATGCCACTGGTCTCCCTCCCTGTTCAATTAGTTAGTATGCGCCGGGTTAAATGTCCGTACGAGCGACCAATAAAGTCGCTCGTAGGGACATTTAACTAATTGAACAGGGAGGGAGATCAGTGGCATCGGCAGGGTAAGTTGCAGCATTGGGGTTTTAAAACCTCAATGTTGCAACTTACCCGGCAGATCCCACTGGTCTCCCTCCCTGTTCAATTAGTTAGGGGTTAACTTTGTTTTTTAAAGCGTTAAGGGGCCGTGCAAGTGAGCCTATTGGTCGCTTGCACGGCCCTTTAACCTATGGATTTCCGCTCCCGTTAACCCCTTCGATGCTGTGTTAGATAACGCAGCATCGAAGGGGTTAACGGGAGTGGAAATCCATAGGTTCGCTGTCAGGGGTTACAAAGACCGTGCGAGTGAGCCTATTGGTCACCTGCAGGGTCTTCCTCTGGCATCAACCAATTGGTTGATGCCAGAGGAGGTCCCTGTAGGCGACCAATAGGCTCATTCGCAGTGCCCTGTAACCCGTGACGGCGAACTTCCGGGAACTGCCGCGATGCCGCGAAGACAAGGTAAGTTAGAAGAGGGGGGAAGAATGGTAGAAGAAGACGAAGACAATCACGAAGATCTTCGTGGTGTGTGTCTTCGTCATCGCCTACGTTTTACCGCCGCCGTCTTCTCTTCGGCGTGTCTTCATAACGAACACGAAAACGCACTCTTCGTGTTCGTTTCCATGTTCACCCGAAGACGAATGCACAAGTCTAATTCTTAGACATCTTCAAAGAGTTTCTTCTGAATCAATGTAATTGTGAAGGTTCATACAGGTTATCAGAGAAATATGGAGAAGAGCAACTCTGGATAGCTTCACCCTACTGATGGGAATCTCTGAGTGTGGTTTCTCCTACTCTGTAACGTAAGTTATATGCACCGGGCCTTTAAAGTCAGTTGTGGAGAAGTTCTCATGTGTGTTCCAATTCACGTTGACACTTGAGACTCCTTTTTCTTCTGGGTACTCTTTGTAAGAGGAGTCACAGCCACCCCAAAGCCTGTACGAAGGACAAAGAACCATTTAAACAAGTGATATTCACATAAAATGTTACATCTGAAGAAGAGACCAATACCTTTCTGAAAACCTTTGTAACTTTACATTGTTTTGTATGTTGCCCAATAAAGTGTTGGCTTTGACGTATTACCCCACTATCGCCCTTGCAATTGTTGGGCTGAGTAAAAGCACATTATGAAGAATCTCAATGCTCGCTTGACAGTCTTATCACACACACACATCAGCACTCACTAAATAAGACTGTGAACTAAAAACTAGATCTAGGCTTTCCTATGTATTGGAGGTCTCAGCAAGCACAAACCCTCCCTAGTACCCCTTCGGTCAACCTGTGTGACCTCTGGAGGCGTTATTACGTGAAGTGATGTCCTGGTACTCCAAGATTACACTCAGTACAAGGATGAGGAGGTAGGTTATTTGTCCCTCCTAAATATTTATAAGATCAGAGCAAAACTAAAGATATAGCTACATTTCAGCATAAATAACCCTTGAAGGCATACATATAATTACAAGTAAAAAAAAACAGAAGGTGCCAGTACATGACCTCATATGATGAGAAATAAGAAAATCATGGGGATCAGCTGGTCCCCCATCCTTAGAATCGCCCTTATCTGTCTGGGTATTCTGCAGAATCTTTATCAGTGCTACATGATGTACCTTTTCATGATTGCCAGCAATAAGATAACGCCAGATACCAGCATAATACTTCCTGCGATAGACACCATGATGATCTCAAAGGTCCTGTTTGTATAATCTGCTATAGAAAGGGCATAAAAAGTAGTAATTTCTCTCTTCCCGTACTGCCTCTCAAGAGTAAGAGGCAAACATGACTTTTTACAAAGAAAGGAAATATCGAAGCCCCTGCACTCCTGGGTTAAAAATCACACAGCAAGCCAACCATAGTCAGAAACCATTTGGCTGAAAGTCTCATTATTTTACACATATATAAAAAGTTTTATTGTATAAGTGAATTAGCGCACCTTTTAACTTTTCTCAGAACAGCTGAGCTCATGAACATTAATGAAACATACCCCTCCTTGAGTACAGGTGACTTAATTCAGAAGTGTTGTATTTGAGTGTCAAGCTAGTTCCCAGGTGTCTGTATAACTTATTATTTAATTTAATCAATCCTTGGTTAAGCCTCTACTACTTCATCTGGAAGGATGTGCCATGTATCAACCACCCTCTCAGTAAAACTACTGTCGTATTAGGTTTTGGTACTAGCTTTCTAGAATGTTGCCCAGATTGTGATGTTTCTCTCTTAAGCATTTAATATTTCAGCCCACAAAGAGAAAATTAATTAAATTAATAAATTGAATCCTCCCATCACACTATTTGCACCTTTTGAAACAACAAATTAAACCCCTTATAATGGTTAATAATCATATAAGCGACTTACTATAAAGATGCTGTAATACTTAAGATTTACAACCCTTCTTTCATCACAGTGACAACTAATGTGTTTTTTTACGCATTGGAATTATATTGACCTTCAAGTGTTCTTCGATATAGGCCGTGCATATAGACAATAAAGTCACGCAAACGAGAACACCTAAATGATATCACTAATGATTCCAGTAATGATTCCGGTAAGTTAACACTTTCAGGCTTGTAATTCAGGTAACTTAAAATATTTTTCTTGAATTTATTGAATGCATTCACAGAAGCCCCAGAGGATGAACACAGAATATGACCTAAACTGTTTCTTTTTACAAATTGTGATACATGATAAATTATGATATTGCTTTAATTAATTATGCGCAATTTAATTATGCCATTATGTATTTTATATACCTTATTAATTAGTATGTAGCTAGTATATGATGATGTATTTATTAATCACAATGTATATAGTAATGATTATTTATAACAATCCTTGAACACTGTGTTAGTTTATATTAATTATTGATTACAATAGTAGTCATATTCTATATTTCCATATTCTTTCATAATTAACATATAGTAATAGATAAATGCAACACAAGTATAGGGACCATCCCTTACCTCCTCCTACTGCACAAGATTGTCAAGAGTGCGATTGTGCAGCTTTAACCCATTCAATGCTGTATTTTCAATGACACAATTAAAAATTAAAGGAAATTATTAATATATATAAATACAGAATGGATTAACATGAAAATGAGTTAGAAGTCATGGTAAATGTAATCAACACGCTTTAAGTATATATGAAAATAATATAAAAACACATTAGTTGTCACTGTGATGAAAGAAGGGTTGTATATCTTCAGTATTAGAGCATCTTTATAGTTAGTCGCTTATATTATTATTAACCAGTATAAGGGGTTAAATTTGTTGTTTCAACTGGTGCAACTAGTCTTATGGGAGGATTCCATTTATAAATTTTTATGCCCCTTTGGCAGATATTCTGCATTTTTAACCATATTCCAATTCTAAAGTTCACTTGATTTCCTGTTTCTGGCGAAACCTCATAACTTAGTTGCCACTAACATGTGAGAGAATAAAACGCAGGTTAAAGTGTAACAAGGCTAATTCTGGACTCAATTTTAAGTTGATGCAATATAATAAGGGCATTTTTTATGAATATGTTTTACAAAAATAAAATGTTAAGGGCCAACTTGTCACCAGATATGTAGAAAGTATGCCTCTTGTGTTCCACATCTCCAGCAGGTTTTGGAAACTCCTCGATACTTTATGAATAACTGGCTTGGGACTAGGTACCAACAATTTAATATGTTATAGTTTGTTTCCATCGGTCTTAAACAATGTTCTTATCTACTAATACTAAAGATCTATACCAGACACATTTTTGGATGAAGATAGATAATTCTTTCTCCCAAAAAAATAGTTGTGTGTTTAATATAGCAGGCTTTTTAGTTCACTTTTCTTACGTTTTGCCTCTAACCATACGAAACTGTTAGATTTGTTAAAAAGTTAGGGGTTTAGAATGTATTGCATTGTAAATGTGGATCTTATAAATTTAAATCTTGTAGGGCTGTCTCTTATCTTGATTTGAAAAAACTATAGAACCCTACGTCCATAAGGTATCCTCGTTGGGCTTCTGTGCAAAATCAGTGATCTATAACCTGCAATACATAGTATTTCTATATCCTTTTCAAGTTTACAATTAATTTCTTTTGTTATCATTATCTAAGAGAAACTATAACCCCCTACATACAAGGATATCCTGTATAAATACTGTGCAATTAAAATAAAGAATAGGAATCGGTATATAATGATGCTTTTTCCATTATCCAAGTTGATTATTTATTTTTATGAAACATTCAATGCTATATTCATTATGTTTATATTTCAGTGATTGAGTACAACTAATAAACTAAAGTTGTATTTTGTTGTTTTCACGTGAAATCCTATCATTATATCATTATTTATTTTATCTTCATTCAGTAGTATGCATATAGTAATGGATTAATCCAATAGAATAATGAATTTTATTGTGATACGTTTGTCACCAATATAGCCATGTATTTCTATATGGATTAAGTCATGTAATCTCATGGTAACTGAAATCTCTTTTCATAAAAAAATTATGAATAAAGTGTTACATTTACTTACATTTTGCAACACTAACATAAATGTAGCAAATGAAAAGATTTATTAAGAAGCAAAAAAGTGAGTAATTGCAATTGTCTCCTACATAAATAAGTGTTTTCCTTTTAAATTATACTGTATATCAGCAATAGTAGCTTATACATTGGACATTAAGCTTTATCATAATTGTTTCATTTGTTTCTAGTAAAGTCCGGGTGACTATTTATCTATTTATAAGTTTATGATTTGAACTGTATACAATATACACAGTAATGCATCGTCTGCTTTAAATGATTACTAATTTATTTAATCTCATGTATTTTGATATGCAAATAAGACAATGAACAATCAGATATTCTACACTTTAAACTATTTTCAATTTCCTAGATTTTACTTGTTTTTCTTGAGTGATAAAACAGCTTTTGTTGATAACAATTTGAAATTAATCCACAGAAATTTAACACCAAACTTATTTCTCGTGGTTTTTGTTCCTTATGGCTTAATTGTGGTAATAGATGTTACAGATTTGTGATGAATGATATTGTTGTAATTGATATATATAGATATTGTTTGAAATCAATTCATTAGTGATTATCACTGATTAGTATGAATCACTTGAATGCAATAATTAGTTAATTGTATCGGCTGTTTGCAACTTCTGAGTAAGTGCCGTTTAAGGCAATTATGTGTATGTATTGCCCCTTTATTGCACATTAAGTATTTTTTTTACTGATCGTTGGAGTGTAAAGCCTATCTGTCAGTGGGATGTGTATTATACATAATGTGTAAGTTATGCAGCATTAACCCCATAGGCAGCTTCAGGGATGAAATCCAGAATTTCTTAAACCTCCATAAGAGTGTGGAGAGCAGCCCTGACCTCCTCCTACTGCACAATCATTACATGAGAGTGACGGTGCAGCGGTAACCCCCCCCCCCCCAATGATGCAATTGCAAATACCGTATTTGCTCGATTATAAGACGAGGTTTTTTTCAGAGCAAATGCTCTGAAAAATACCCCTCGTCTTCTAATCGGGGTCGTCTTCTAATCAGACCTCAAATAGAGGTCTGATTAGGAGACTAAGATCCAGATCCCCCGCACCGCTGCAGGGGACCTGGATCCTCCTGTCTCACCCGCCCCCCCCCCATACACACACTTACCGGTGCTTCCTGCTTTGTTGCCGGGGCAGCGGGTTGACGTCTACGCGATGCGCGTAGACAACGTCCGCTGCAGCCGGAAGGAGGTGTGGCTAGCAGCGGGGGTTGTCTGCGTCCGTCGCATAGACCTTCCCCGACTGTCAGAGTCGGGGAAAGTATACGCGACGGACGCATACAAACCCCCGCTGCTAGCCACACCTCCTTCCGGCTGCAGCAGAAGGCGACGTCAACCCGCTGCCCCGGCTGGAAGCACCGGTAAGAGAGGGGGGAGAGCGGGGGAAGGGGGGTGAGAGAGAGAGGGGGGGGAGAGAGAGAGGGGGGGAGAGAGAGAGGGGGGGGGAGAGAGAGGGGGGGGGAGAGAGAGAGGGGGGGGAGAGAGAGAGGGGGTGAGAGAGAGAGAGAGAGAGTGTGTTAGTTAAATGGGGTTCAAGGGTGTGTGTGTGTTAAATGGGGGCATAGGGCATTTCTGGAGTGGCGTTAAGGGGGCATTTAATAGAGCACTCTGCCTCCTGAAATGCCTTATACCTCCCTATATGCCACTCTGCCCCATAATATGCCTTTTAACCCCCTAAATGGCAGAGTGGCATATAGGGGTATAAGGCATTTCTGGAGGCAGAGTGCTCTATACAATGCCTTTTAACTCCCTTAATGCCACTCTGCCTCCTGAAATGCCTTATACCTCCCTATGTGCCACTCTGCCCCATAATATGCATTTTAACCCCCTAAATGCCAGAATGGGATATAGGGGTATAAGGCATTTCTGGAGGCAGAGTGGCACATAGGGGGTCAAAAGGCATACCATGGGGCACAGTGGCATATAGAGGGTTAAGAGGCATATCATGGGCCACAGTGCCATATTGGAGTGGCAAGCCTGGGGGCAGATGTGCGTAACTGGGGGACAGTTTGGAAAATACAAGAAATAAAAACAAAAGAAATCTTTTTCTCAATCATAGCTTTTATTAAAAAAAAGAGTTTACATGAATTAACATTTACTGGGAAAACTTTTTTCCTTTGGGGTCGTCTTATATTCAGGCTTTTTCTTTTTTTCCTAAGTTAATATTCAGATTTTGGGGGGTCGTCTTATAATCAGGGTCGTCTTATAATCGAGCAAATACGGTACATGATCAGTGCAATGAAGAGTTCTTCGGGGAGTTTACCTGTATTATCAATCTCATTAAAGACGGTAGTTAAATCTCTTTATACAATCTCTCAGCAACTCATAGAATAGGTCTTTAAATCCACCGGGACCTGGGGTTTTATTACCCTATTATCTATTGATAACGAGTTTTAGAATGTGGCCGCTTATCACTCTTATCACTTTTGAAAATGCATCAAGTTACGGCCGACACATCATTATATGGATCTACTTGGAAATATAAATTAGTAATTCTTGAAATACTGCCCTTTTGAAAAGCTGCCCTTCATTGGTTGATGCCAGAGGTGCGTCCTGCCAGCGACCAATAGAGTCGCTTGTATTTGGACTTTAGCTCCTGGCACAGAAACTCGGCCTGGGGAGACCTGGTCTCCCGGCTCCAGGAGTTAAAGGTCCGTACGAGCGACTCTATTGGTCGGCTGAAACCTATATGATATTTAAATGTAACATGACTTATTTTAGGTTCACATTTATGTCAGGTGTTATAAAAAATCCAATTTATTGTATAAGCCAATGTTAACCTTTTTCACGATGCAAAGTGAAAATATATATTGCAGTGAGGTGAGGCTTGGTTTATCCCCAGATACCCATAGAGGGAGCCAATCATTTAGTCAAAAGTGTTTGAAAAAAGCAAGGCTGTAGTGTGAGGTCTCGCTGAATGGGTGCACCATGTATGTAAATTGAAAGAGAATCACCTATGATGTTTATTACAGCAGAGGGAAGATGTATAAGTGTGACTGATAATATTTTGGTACATTGTGTATCTGTATGAAATCATTAGCACCAGGAAGGTATCTTTACATCATCATTATATCATCATTATATATATTGCACCTCTTACCCAAGTTTTGTCTAAAGGCCGTCTTGTACAGCGGGCAATTACTTTCAAGGGTTCCATGTATAAAGTGGATATAGAGGCAAAGGTGATAATTGTTAACCTTATTTGCATGTGCCTACCCAGAAGATTTCTGAGGGAAAAATAAGCCTTGGATTCACCTAATCCATTAAAATCTGGTGGGTTTAAAAAACAAAACAGCTCAAATTAAGTATATAACCGGTATCAGTGGAATTTTGGCATGATATTTTGAACTTATTGACAGCGGTGGTTGCATGCTGAACAAATTCCATTCATCCCACCCCAGATGTTAGGTTTGGACTCCGAGAAGATGTTTGGCATGGTGACATGGTCTAATTTCAGTATTTTGGCCAACCTTTTTTTAGACTTGATAATAAATCGCTATTATTATCCCTGCATTAGTATCACCATAAATAGCAGGGATTGCCCCTTATAATACTGGAATATATAGACTATATTGCTTTTCTCACGCATTGATGCTATATTCATATATTTAGTAAAACAGTATGAATCATTTATTAAAAACTATAGCATACAAAAAAGGTTTATGTAAATGCTTACAAAATTAAATTGACAATATACCATCATAATCTAACACACACGTCGGGCATATATATATATATGGCACACATTATAAGGTGTAAATTGCAGCTATTTATTTATTTTTTTACATTTATAATGCTGAGTTTGTAACTGGAAATGTCAACAAAGAAACCCAAAAATGATACACAACCCAGTATATGTCGCCAGCGGCTTCCTGACACTTGCTATCCTGCAAAGGTATGTCGTGTTTAGGATTTTTCACACAGGTTATGTTGTGTTTATGGCACATAAATTCAGATGCATCTCCAGATTACTACCTCATATCCTTCTCAACAAACAGAAGACAGCGTGGACCTCTGTACAGCCGAACATGCATGCAGATGTCTGCTGAGAAGTTTTAATTAAATTTTATTATAATATACCGTATTTGCTCGATTATAAGACGAGGTGTTTTTCAGAGCAAATGCTCTGAGAAACACCCCTCATCCTATAATCGAGGTCGTCTTCTAATTAGACCTCAAAAAAATGTCTGCTGGGGCCAGGCTGCTTACCGGTGCTTTGGTCCCGAGCAGCGTCTCTTCTATTAGCAGCAGGAAGCTAGCAGTGTCACATAATTCTGCCTCCCCCTCCTTCCTCTGGGGGCGGGGCCAGAGAAGTTGCTCGCACAGCCGGGCCCCTGCAGAAGTCTTCGAGTGAGAGATCTGCAGTTCAGGTAAGGGGGTGGGGGAGGGTTTTTGTGATTAATGTGTGTGTATGTGTGATTAATGGAATGAATGAGTATTTAAATGTTTGTGAATGAGTGTGTGTGTGATAGCATGGATGTGTAGGGGGGGGTAGCATGGCATAGGGAGGCTGTACTCAAACTCCTATCATCCCCAGGTTCCAGCATGTACTGGCTGCCTTGGCTTGATAGGAGTTTGATTGCTGTTAGCAGTTATATATATATATATATATATATTATATATATATATACCTCCAGAAATGCCTTTTAACCCCCTATATGCCACTCTGGCATATAGGGGGTTAAAAAGGCATATCATGGGGCAGAGTGGCATATAGGAGGGTATAAGACACTTCTGGAGGCAGAGTGGCATATAGAGGGTTAAAAGGCACATCATGGGGCAGAGTGGCAAATAAAGGGGGATTAAGGCATTTCTGGGGGCAGATGTGCATAACTGGGGGGGGCAGGTTGGCAAATAAAAGGAAATAAAAAAATATATATTTTACTCAATCATAGCTTTTATTAAATATGAAAAAATTGTTTACATGAATTAATATTTACTAGTAAAACTTTTTTTCCTATAGGGTCGTCTTATATTCAAGCTTTTTGTTTTTTCCTAAATTCATATTTAGATTTTGGGGGGTCGTCTTATAATCAGGGTCGTCTTATAATCGAGCAAATACGGTGTATATATATATATATATATATATATATATATATATATATATATATATATATGTTTTTTTTTAATTTAGTCAACATTCTGGTGCCTAAAAACTCACCTCTGGGAGGAGATTTTTAAAAATTACATTACGCAAATGATTTTAACCTGTAGATAAAAGGGATGTTTTACTAAAGTGAGGGGTAAAGCTCAGGGCTCAGCAGGCAGCTCCCTATCTTCCCTGCTTTAGACAGAGGCTGTCACCTTGCCAGCGAGGCAGCCTTAAATGTTGTAAATGTATATATTTTCAATAGCCATTAACAGGGAAGGCTCTTTAGCAGAGGGGCTGGTGCTGGAATTACAGATAAAATGATTAAGAACAGCTGAAAATCTGTAATTTAACTTTATTCATAAAAACAGGAATCTAACCATTCTAACAGCAAAATGTATTATGTTGCTTAATCTACTTTTGATAAAAGCATTAAAGTAGTATAATGCTACCCACGTTTTTAGCTTGGTAGATCATGGGGTTTATTTGTTAAAGTAGGATTTTCACTTTGTGATCTTGCTCTCCGGTATGAAGGGCCAACGCCAGCAAGCTTTTCCTGTAGGAAGGAAGGACTAAGCAATTTTATTGAATAAATCCACAATTAATATACTCTTTAATTAGATAAGCGCAGACATGCTTCATTATAAGATGACATGAATTCCAGAAACATAGCAATGGAAACTACAGAGATGATATAATATAAAAAATAATATGGTCCAAAGAGCCTTAAAGTTATTTATTTAAATAAATATATATATTTATTTTATTTATGTGGAATGCGATAAATTAATATATACAAAGATTTCTTCATCCATCTACAATAAATAAATCATTTTCCAAGTCTCTAAAGTCAGTGGCCATTCTTTCACTTTATACATGTCGAGGTACAAGAAGAGCGAACTGCAGAGCCGGACCTTCACAAACGGTGTTAATCTGTCTCTTTATTGGGAATAACTTCTTGTTCTTGGGTAACATTTCCAGATTCCATTACTGTCCAGCTGCACAAGAAAAAAAAATATAGAAACATTTTCGGAAATGAAGAAATTAGGGTAAGCTTACAAATGGGTCGTCTAGATATACAGTTAGCCCTTCACGTCTCTTTATTAAAAAAAATGCATTGAAAATGAAGTTCTAAACACTCGAGATCCACAGATACATTTTTGCATTAACATCTAAGTGTGAAAATGCAGATGAAAGCGTATTTATATAAAACGATAAATATGAGTTATAGATATAATATTTAAGTATTTATTTTAAATCTAAAAGCCCCCCCTGCACCATACTTCCCCTTGGTGATCGGAGCAGCTTGGTCTTGCCCTTACCAGACTGATGACATTTTAATCAGCCTAACATTCCCTCGCTGCATTATGCTCTACCGCCTCTGCTGAAAGACCGTTCACTTACCTACCACCCTCTCAGGCAGAGCATGTATTCTGCACCAGCAGCGAATGTAAACCTAGTCAAAAAAAGGCTATTAGCGGTGATTCACGGGGAGGGTAATCAGACCCCCGAACTCAAAACAACAGAAAAAAAAGGTTAACAACACAGAACGTGTACGGCAGAGCAACACAGAATCTGACGGCTCAGAGTCTGCCCAACGTCCCTGCTTTATATGGTATTGTTGATGGAATATCATATGTGCTTATATCATATAACCATATAGTGTCAGCGTTGGTGTGTATGTGTGTATACGTATAGTGCTGGAGTCAGTCTGTGTGTGTCTATACTGCAGTATCAGTGTGTAAATGTATAGTGCCAGAGTCAGTATGTCTACTGTATTATAATACTATATTGCCATATCCAGTGTGCATGTGTGCATAGTGTTAGAGCGTGTGTTTTTATATATGGATAGTGTTAGCCAGTGTGTGTGTGTGTTATTGCATAGTTTGTGCATGTGTTTAAGAATTTACCATAAGCATGTATAGTGTGTATGTCACAGTATGGCATTAGCACGAGTGTCTATATCAGCATATAGTGTGTGTATTGGTGTATGGTTTTAGCATGGTGTATGGCTTTACATGCGTGTAGAATGTGTGTTACTGCATGGTGTTACGAGTGTGTAAGTGTAAGAATAATGGTTAAACTTACAAGCTTGAGTCTTTTTGGAATAAAATACTCTTTGTACAGAGTGGTGCAGCACTGAAGAAAGGTGTGTTTTACCTTGTATTAATATCCTTTAACTGCAGATCATGGGGTAATAAATGAAAATAAAAAATGATTGGGAAGGAAAAGTTGGCCCCTAAATTTTTTGGATAAAAAACAGCCAATTATAAATGAAAAGCTATAAATAAATAATGTTTTACACGTTTCAGGCCATCAGGTGCTTAATTATAGTGGATACTAAATATTGTTATTAATATTTATTAGTTAACTTTTATTTTGAGGAGTAGAACTGTATATGGAGTTCCTTTACATTGGCGATCAAAAGGGGAACATTAATGAAAGCTGAGCCACATGCCTATTTTATATTTACCTAATACGCCATCACATAAAAACATTCTTTAATGATTTAAGTGTTTCAAATCAGGGATCAACACAACTGAGTGGTATTTGTGCTGCAATAGTTCTTGTAACATTTAAAATTTAGAGATTAAGATTCAGGAATCAGGAATATTGTTTTACTGAATAAATATTTTTCACATTTGGGCTTCTGGTTTCTTCGTGCAAAAAAAGATGTTATCGACGTGTAACGAGTAATATATAGCGAAATTATTTCAGGAGCCAAAAATAAATTCATCCATTGATATTAAAAAGAATAAAAAGCATATAAAGGCAGCCTGCGGATACAGAATGTTAGCCAAGGTCATCTGGTCCGCGGGGTGCGAACAACGGAACAACGCGACCAAGTGAACGGGAAACTGCAGACGGTATAATGAATGCTGTAAAGAATAATATTTCAGGGAATATCACAGTTAACGTGAATAATGTCCCCTAACGCTGGGTGGAAAACTCCAAAAAGACAATGACAGGTATAAGAAAGTTTCCCTATCAGTCATTTAATAACGTGGGGTTCCGCGGGCCCATAAGGGACGGACTAATACCCCCAAGCACTGGGCAGGACTGATGGATGCCATTGAATAATACCCCCGGCCCGCAAACCTCTAACAGTTCCACAAACATTTTATATAAAAGATAGATCTAAAGAGCCGGTGCATGGAATTTGGGAAGAGATGGATCTAAAGATTCCCATCAGACACCCCGCGGTGGGTTATATATAAAGATTATTTGGGTGCAAAGGTTGAAAAGTCCTATCACCATAGCAACGGACGAAACTTTCCTGTTGAATGGATAATTTCATTATTTATAATGATAATAAAACCACCTTTTTCGAGTCATTTTGTAAACAAGCAGTAACAGTTTTAGACAATTTAGCTGAGGCTCCTATCTGTACATAAACAAAGCGCGCTGTTTAGGGCCACGGTTGACGCCCCTCATGTTAGTGGTACAGGAGATTTTTAATCCAATAAACCTAAAGAAAAGAATCAAAATCTACTTCCATAAAGTGTGATTAACACCCACCATACACGCAGTGCACACAGTCATTGAGCCCCCATAAACCCACCCGCTGCAGGCTGACAACACACATTTCCCCTGCTGGCGTCATATGGCCCCCAAAATAAACTCCAAGTCTGGCTGCATCTCACAGGAGAGTCACAGCGAGGTCTCCGCAAGAGACAGATCTGACCGGAGGTGACGGCATTACAGGGAGTCTCTGCAGAACCTGCATGTCTCACCTGTCGCCCCAACACTCTCACTGCCCGCCCTCTCCCTGTCTCCCCAACACTCTCACTGCCCGCCCCCTACCTGTCACCCCAACACTCTCACTGCCCGCCCCCCCCTCTCTGTCACCACAACACTCTCACTGCCCTCCCTGTCACCCCAACACTCACACTTCCCGCCCTCTCCCTGTCACCCCAAAACTCTCACTGCCCGCCCCCCCTTTCTGTCACCCCAACACTCTCACTGCCCGCACTCGCCCTATCACCTGAACGGTCTCTCTCCCTGTCCCCTCCGGTCACTTGCATCATATGCTTTCTGTGCCGTCTCCTCCCGTTTCCTCCACTCACCAGTGTTGGGGAATCTCCTGTCACATCCTCTCAGCTGCCATCACTGCGCGTCCAGATCGCTGTCACCGAGACCACGTGACTCCGCCTGCGCTGTGACTCCCTCCATCGGGGGGGCGGAGTCTGCGAAACTGACGCTAAGAGAGCTGAGCCAACAGGGCGTCCGTGAAATATTCATGTGTATAGGTAGGCGTAGTTTATCAGGCTATGGGCGGTATCTTAGTATGTAGGCGTGTCTCTGTGGTATCCCTTTTGCTTAGAGCCGGTAAGGCAGACGATTTACGGTAGACGTGCGTTGATCGCGGAACCTCCGCAAACAGTGTGACAGTTTAACAATATCCGTTATGTCTCTAGTTTTCAGAACAAAAACCCGGTAATAAACACACAAGCACACATTACAATCTTTAATAAATTTTTAACTATTTATCTGCCTCAGGGGAGATTGTTTTTTTTTGCTTTCCAGCAGGCTGATCAGCAACTCTCATGTCTTATGATGTCATAGTACTGACTCACATTTCTGTAATAAACTCCTGCACACAGTCTCAGCCCTAATCTTCTACACATGTATGTGCAGGGAGTCCAACATATTTGTAGCTCTCTAACACCTGTATTACGGATCTTTCAGGTAAAGCACATTAGAACACATTTTAACATTCATCTTACACACCGCCTAAAACATGCAAACACCGCTTAACATTATACTCCGTGACAGGGGGTTACGGGCAGCGATGGAGACTGATAAGGTGCAGTGCGCAGCAGTTTAAGGCGGCCGTCAGTTACTTTAGCCAGTGTGAGAAGGATTTGGAGGGGTAGAGGGAGTGATGGTGTGAGGATAATAATGGAAAACCTCATACATATATCTTTAGACAAAAACGTGAGGTCTCTTAAATATATAGAATACATGTATAAGAATAAAAACATGGAAATGTCATATGAAGTTCTGGTAACGTGACATGTCTAATGCTATCTCTGCGTTTAATGCTATATCCATGTGTAATGATTTGTCCATATTTTATTTTGTGTCCATGTGTAATGCTATCTCCATGTGTAATAGGATATCCATGTTTAATGCTATGTCCATGTTTAATGGTATGTCCATGTGTAATGCCGTGTCCATGTGTGTCAGGAGACAGCTGTAGTAGATATACACAGCGGTGTCCGGTATGCAAGACAAGTCCCAAAAAGCGAAGTCAGGATCTAGCCAAAGTCCGTACACGGTAGGGTCACTGAATCCAAAGAGTCGGCGGGTCTGGCGCACAGGAATTAAGGTAGGTGAGCAGAGTCCAAGGAGTGGGCATGTTTAAGGCTATCTCCATGTGTAATACTATCTCAATGTATAATGCTATGTCCATGTTTAATGCTATATCCAGGGGCGTACCTAGAGTATTTGGCACCCGGGGCGGATCCTGTATGTGGCACCCCCCCCACACACACACTTTAAAACTACCTGGCCGAAACTGAATATGACCCCCCCCACACACCATAAAAAATATAACACTTTTATTTAAATTTAAAGTAATTAACACACCAAAATAGGACAAAACAATTAAATAACAATATATATATATATATATATATATATATATATATATAATTGTTAACAGCAATCACATTCCTATCATGCCCAGGCATACCCAGATTCCAGGAGGCACTCGCAGACTTGGCATGATAGGAGTATGATTGCCCTATCTACCCCTTCTCGCTCCCTTCTGCCCTATCTACCCCTTCTCACTCCCTTCTCCCTATCTACCCCTCCTAACTATCTACCCTCTCCCTCTTTGAAGTTCACTTACCTTTCAGGAGTCCTGCGGTGGGGGTGCAAGGCCTCTGTCTCCCAGCTCTGCCACTGTATGGAACAGTACAGAGTGATGGGAGTTATGATGTACTTTAGAGCATAATTATATAATGAAAAATACATTGGAAATGGTACAGCATAACACCCATCACTCTCACACACTTACCAATCCACACACATACACCAATCCACACATATACACCAATCCACACATATACACCAATCCACACACATACACCAATCCACACATATACACCAATCCACACACATACACCAATCCACACATATATACCAATCCACACATATATACCAATCCACACATATACACCAATCCACACACATACACCAATCCACTCCACACATATACACCAATCCACACATATACACCAATCCACACACATACACCAATCCACACACATACACCAATCCACACATATACACCAATCCACACATATACACCAATCCACACACACATACCAATCCACACATATACACCAATCCACACATATACTAATCCACACGCATACCAATCCACACGCATACCAATCCACACACATACACCAATCCACAAACACATACCAATCCACACACACATACCAATCCACACACACATACCAATCCACACACACATACCAATCCACACACATATACTAATCCACACACATATACTAATCCACACACATATACCAATCCACACACATACACCAATCCACAAACACATACCAATCCACACACACATACCAATCCACACACACATACCAATCCACACACACATACCAATCCACACACATATACTAATCCACACACATATACTAATCCACACACATATACCAATCCACACACATACACCAATCCACAAACACATACCAATCCACACACATATACCAATCCACACACATACACCAATCCACAAACACATACCAATCCACACACACATACCAATCCACACACACATACCAATCCACACACACATACCAATCCACACACATATACTAATCCACACACATATACTAATCCACACACATACCAATCCACACACATACCAATCCACACACACACACCAATCCACACACACACACCAATCCACACACATACACCAATCCACACACATACACCAATCCACACACACACACATACCAATCCACACACACATACCAATCCACACACATATACTAATCCACACACATATACTAATCCACACACATATACTAATCCACACACATACCAATCCACACACACACACCAATCCACACACACATACACCAATCCACACACACATACACCAATCCACACACATCCACACACACATCCACCAATCCACACACACATACCAATCCACACATACACCAATCCACACACATACACCAATCCACACACACATACACTAATCCACACATACCAATCCACACACATACCAATCCACACACATACCAATCCACACATACACCAATCCACACACATACACCAATCCACACACATACACCAATCCACACACATACACCAATCCACACACACATACCTATCCACACACATACCAATCCACACACATACACCAATCCACACACATACACCAATCCACACACACATACCAATCCACACACACATACCAATCCACACACACATACCAATCCACACACACATACCAATCCACACACATACACCAATCCACACACATACCAATCCACACACATACCAATCCACACACATATACCAATCCACACACATATACTAATCCACACACATACCAATCCACACACATTCACCAATCCACACACACATACCAATCCACACACATACCAATCCACACACACATACCAATCCACACACATACACCAATCCGCACACATACACCAATCCACACACACACACATACCAATCCACACACATCCACACACACATACACCAATCCACACACACATACATACCAATCCACACACACATACACCAATCCACACACACATACACCAATCCACACATACCAATCCACACACATACCAATCCACACATACACCAATCCACACACATACACCAATCCACACACATACACCAATCCACACACACATACCAATCCACACACACACACCAATCCACACACATACACCAATCCACACACATACACCAATCCACACACATACACCAATCCACACACACATACCAATCCACACACACATACCTATCCACACACATACACCAATCCACACACATACACCAATCCACACACATATACTAATCCACACACATACCAATCCACACACATACACCAATCCACACACATACACCAATCCACACACATACACCAATCCACACACATACACCAATCCACACACACATACCAATCCACACACATACCAATCCACACACATACAACAATCCACACACATACACCAATCCACTCTCACTGTATGCTTTCCTACCTTTCCTCTTTTCTCCTTACAGCCTCTTTTTCCTGCTCTTCTCTCCTCTTCTTCTTCAGTTCTTCTGTCTTCTTCCGGGTCAGAGGGCACGGACAGCGGTGGGCGCGGCTTCAGTGTTGTGCGCCGGGATCTGACAACAAACCCCGGCGCACAACAGCTGTTGCCGCGCAGATCGCAAGGGAGCGGTATCGGAGGTCTTTAACAGACCTCCGGCTCCCTTGAGTGATTTTAAGCCGGGTTCAAGGGAGATCCTTGAACCGGCTTAAAATCACTCAAGGGAGCCGGTGGTCTGTTAAAGACCTCCGATACTGCTCCCTTGCGAGCCTGCTCCTCCAGCGGCGGACATTACTGTCCGTCTCTGGAGGGGTGCCGGGTGCCGGCAAGTTGGCACCCCCCTGATGAGCGGCACCCGGTGCGGACCGCCCCCCCCGCCCCCCGCTAGGTACGCTACTGCACGGACTTACCGCTTTTTGTCCGTAATTTCAAGAAGGAGAAGGGGTTGAGCGTGGTCATGTAACATTGCGTTGCGTGACCAAGGCGGGAGTAGCCTGGCAGTGAGCGTAGAAGGCAAGAGAAACACAGGGTAAGTGAGTTGTGTGTTTGAGTTACTGTCATAGTGTGTTAGTGTGTGTGTCTGGGTGTGTGTGAGTGTGCATATGAGTTAGTCTTGAGTGTTTGGTTATGTTAATGTGAGTGTGTGTGTATTAAGGTGTCTGGTTGTGTTAGTGTGAATGTCTGGTTGTGTTAGTAATTAGATGTGTGTTAGTATGAGTGTTTGGGCATGTTAGTGTGGGTGGCTGGGTGTGCATCTGTTACTGTGTGTTAGTATTGAACGTCTAGTTGTGTTAATGTGAGTGTCTGTACGTGTGTATCTGGGTATGCGTGTAAGTGTGAGTGTCTGGGTGTGTGTTAGTATGAGTGCCGCTCCCGAGCCCAGGCTCTGGATCTGCACCTATTTGATCACTCGTATTTTTCATATATTCATTGACTATATCCTTCATTTAGATTTGATGGGGGTCAAAATGCTGCTCGGGGACAAGTTCATTCAGAGATGAAACTTGGCTTCCAGTTATTTGGGACCAGTCTTGATCATCATTACACAAATATATATATTGTTCTAATGTTGGTGGTTGAGAAAAATATCTTAAAAGGTATTCAAAGGAATCAGAAGATATTGCACTGAATTTAAAGTGCGTTTTTTGGGGACAGAAATAAGAATTTCTGTAGTTTAGATTGATTAAGGTTTCTATTTCCAGACTGCTGCGCAATAGGGAAAAAATGAGGATTTAGCAGAATTGCTGTAGCCACTGATAAGATATTAGCATCACAGATAATAAGAACTTTAATATATGGCAGCACAATTTCAATGCATGCCAAATTATTTAGTATGGTTTTACCCCCAAGCCAACTTTTATCTTTAAAACGTCTCCTGGAAAATAAAATTGCTTGGAAAAGCAATAATTGCGAAGATGCAAAACAGACTGTTGGTTATCAGCATGCCCAGGAACACTAGTTTACATTACTGAAGTAGCTGTGGTTTCTTTCTTTCTGAAGACCAAACAGGCCACTGTTGGTTCTATTATTCGCCCCAGGTTAGTTAATATTTAAGAACAAGACAGCAATATATGGGATAGGTTATCTTTGCAGGTCATGAAAGTTCACACTCTTAGATATGTTGACTTCAATGAACAAAAAAATCATTACTAGAAGAGATGTGAGCACACAAAAGTTTAGCTGGATTAAAAGCCGATCTGTTCTTCCAGGACATATGATGGGGTTTGGACCATACCACTATCCATCAGCGTGGGTGCTACTAGGTTCAGGGATGAAGCTAGTTCCTGCGGATAAATACACTGAGAATGCGAGTAAGCGCACAGGAACACTACACCATTGCTCCTGCCCATACATTCAGAAGACAGCAGGCAATAACTCTTATAGCCAGGGGCGTACCTAGAGTATTTGGCACCCGGGGCGGATCCTGTATGTGGCACCCCCCCCACACACACACTTTAAAACTACCTGGCCGAAACTGAATATGACCCCCCCCACACACCATAAAAAATATAACACTTTTATTTAAATTTAAAGTAATTAACACACCAAAATAGGACAAAACAATTAAATAACAATATATATATATATATATATATATATATATATATAATTGTTAACAGCAATCACATTCCTATCATGCCCAGGCATACCCAGATTCCAGGAGGCACTCGCAGACTTGGCATGATAGGAGTATGATTGCCCTATCTACCCCTTCTCGCTCCCTTCTGCCCTATCTACCCCTTCTCACTCCCTTCTCCCTATCTACCCCTCCTAACTATCTACCCTCTCCCTCTTTGAAGTTCACTTACCTTTCAGGAGTCCTGCGGTGGGGGTGCAAGGCCTCTGTCTCCCAGCTCTGCCACTGTATGGAACAGTACAGAGTGATGGGAGTTATGATGTACTTTAGAGCATAATTATATAATGAAAAATACATTGGAAATGGTACAGCATAACACCCATCACTCTCACACACTTACCAATCCACACACATACACCAATCCACACATATACACCAATCCACACATATACACCAATCCACACACATACACCAATCCACACATATACACCAATCCACACACATACACCAATCCACACATATATACCAATCCACACATATATACCAATCCACACATATACACCAATCCACACACATACACCAATCCACTCCACACATATACACCAATCCACACATATACACCAATCCACACACATACACCAATCCACACACATACACCAATCCACACATATACACCAATCCACACATATACACCAATCCACACACACATACCAATCCACACATATACACCAATCCACACATATACTAATCCACACGCATACCAATCCACACGCATACCAATCCACACACATACACCAATCCACAAACACATACCAATCCACACACACATACCAATCCACACACACATACCAATCCACACACACATACCAATCCACACACATATACTAATCCACACACATATACTAATCCACACACATATACCAATCCACACACATACACCAATCCACAAACACATACCAATCCACACACACATACCAATCCACACACACATACCAATCCACACACACATACCAATCCACACACATATACTAATCCACACACATATACTAATCCACACACATATACCAATCCACACACATACACCAATCCACAAACACATACCAATCCACACACATATACCAATCCACACACATACACCAATCCACAAACACATACCAATCCACACACACATACCAATCCACACACACATACCAATCCACACACACATACCAATCCACACACATATACTAATCCACACACATATACTAATCCACACACATACCAATCCACACACATACCAATCCACACACACACACCAATCCACACACACACACCAATCCACACACATACACCAATCCACACACATACACCAATCCACACACACACACATACCAATCCACACACACATACCAATCCACACACATATACTAATCCACACACATATACTAATCCACACACATATACTAATCCACACACATACCAATCCACACACACACACCAATCCACACACACATACACCAATCCACACACACATACACCAATCCACACACATCCACACACACATCCACCAATCCACACACACATACCAATCCACACATACACCAATCCACACACATACACCAATCCACACACACATACACTAATCCACACATACCAATCCACACACATACCAATCCACACACATACCAATCCACACATACACCAATCCACACACATACACCAATCCACACACATACACCAATCCACACACATACACCAATCCACACACACATACCTATCCACACACATACCAATCCACACACATACACCAATCCACACACATACACCAATCCACACACACATACCAATCCACACACACATACCAATCCACACACACATACCAATCCACACACACATACCAATCCACACACATACACCAATCCACACACATACCAATCCACACACATACCAATCCACACACATATACCAATCCACACACATATACTAATCCACACACATACCAATCCACACACATTCACCAATCCACACACACATACCAATCCACACACATACCAATCCACACACACATACCAATCCACACACATACACCAATCCGCACACATACACCAATCCACACACACACACATACCAATCCACACACATCCACACACACATACACCAATCCACACACACATACATACCAATCCACACACACATACACCAATCCACACACACATACACCAATCCACACATACCAATCCACACACATACCAATCCACACATACACCAATCCACACACATACACCAATCCACACACATACACCAATCCACACACACATACCAATCCACACACACACACCAATCCACACACATACACCAATCCACACACATACACCAATCCACACACATACACCAATCCACACACACATACCAATCCACACACACATACCTATCCACACACATACACCAATCCACACACATACACCAATCCACACACATATACTAATCCACACACATACCAATCCACACACATACACCAATCCACACACATACACCAATCCACACACATACACCAATCCACACACATACACCAATCCACACACACATACCAATCCACACACATACCAATCCACACACATACAACAATCCACACACATACACCAATCCACTCTCACTGTATGCTTTCCTACCTTTCCTCTTTTCTCCTTACAGCCTCTTTTTCCTGCTCTTCTCTCCTCTTCTTCTTCAGTTCTTCTGTCTTCTTCCGGGTCAGAGGGCACGGACAGCGGTGGGCGCGGCTTCAGTGTTGTGCGCCGGGATCTGACAACAAACCCCGGCGCACAACAGCTGTTGCCGCGCAGATCGCAAGGGAGCGGTATCGGAGGTCTTTAACAGACCTCCGGCTCCCTTGAGTGATTTTAAGCCGGGTTCAAGGGAGATCCTTGAACCGGCTTAAAATCACTCAAGGGAGCCGGTGGTCTGTTAAAGACCTCCGATACTGCTCCCTTGCGAGCCTGCTCCTCCAGCGGCGGACATTACTGTCCGTCTCTGGAGGGGTGCCGGGTGCCGGCAAGTTGGCACCCCCCTGATGAGCGGCACCCGGTGCGGACCGCCCCCCCCGCCCCCCGCTAGGTACGCTACTGGCTATATCCATGTGTAATGCTATGTCCATATTTTTTTTTGTGTCCATGTTCAATGCTATAGACATGTGTAATGATATATCCATGTTTCATGCTATATTCATGTGTAATGCTTTATCCATGTTTAATGCTATATCCATGTTTCATGCTATATCCATGTTTAATGCTATATCCATATTTAGCCCCTTCATGATAAAGCACGTACGTGTACAGGCTCACAATGCATTGGTTTTAAAGGGTTTAAGTACAACCCTTTGTCCTTAAGGGATTAATGCTATGTGTATGTTTAATGTTATCTCTATTTGTAATGTTTTATCCATGTTTATTGTTATTTCTAAGATTTTTTGTTTTGGGGGCGTTCTGGAGTGTCGGAGCCGGTCAGCTGGCCGAAGTATCGCCCGGATTGTGTTAATTGCGAGGTGCCGAAAGTACATGTTTGAAATTTAGTTTTATTTGTTATACTCCGTGTTTCAGAGTATATGAAAGGTGTCACGGTGTATGATGTCACAAAGGCAGAGACTGTATTGTGAGGTCACACCCACTTACAGCCATCCAGAGTTCTATAGAATTGAAGATACAAAAAACAAAAGTGTGTTTTGTTTCCTTCATTTATTGGGATTGTCTTTGGAAACAAGAGTTTGGGAGTCACTTGGCCGGGGCACTGTCCATCCTTCAATTCATCCAGTCTGGGGTTACAAAGGTAAAGCCAGACAGGCCCTTTTTACTGGATGACGAGGAAATGTCCTCCGGGGTCCGCAGAATTGACGGAATATTGCGGAGGTTCTTCTGGTGGAGATCTGATCTTACTTCCAGCCGGTACGGGGGAGTTGCACGTCGGCTCTCTATGTCGTCCCACTTGATGCTTTGAAAGAACGAATGCCGCCTGATGTCTCCTTTCACCCCGAGGCGACGCTGAGGGTCCTTCTTCAGGAGATGCTTTAAGATGTCCAGACCTTTCTTGCTCAGCTTTTTGGTATAGCGGGGGTTGCCATGCACGATATGAAGGAAATGTGTCCTCCTGCAATCGCCGGCAAAGAAAGGGTAATCTCCGTTCAGCATGCGGAAGAGCATCACCCCGAAGGACCACCAGTCCACGGCAACGCCATATGCTTGTTTGAGATGTACTTCTGGGGCCATGTAGGCAAATGTGCCGCAAATTCCTGTGGTCTGTGCGGTCCCGAAAATATTTTCTGCAACACACCCAAAATCGCAGAGCTTTACATGGGCCTCTTGATCAAGCAAGACGTTACTTGGCTTCAAGTCGCGATGTATTATTCCCCGAGAGTGGAGGAACTGGATGCCGCACACCATTTCTGCTGCATAAAAGGCAGAGGCGGTCTCGGTGAAGGAGCCCAACCTCCGCAGATATGACTCGAGACTCCCTCCAGCCATATACTCCATGAGAAGGACTGCGCATCTCTGTGTTTGGAAGGCTGCGTATCCATGGCACAGGAATGGGCTGTTCCGAGCCACCTCCAGAATCCTCCTCTCTCTTATTATATATTCAGTCTTCATGGCCTTCTTTTTGATGACCTTAACCGCTACCGGGGAGTCCCTGGTAGGGACAGAAGCCAAAACAACCTTTCCAAAGGCTCCTTGTCCCAGCATGGAATGGAAGGTGAAGCCGGAGACTGTCATGGGGAGAAGGTTCCTAAATCTTTTAGCAGGAACAATACTCTCCTCCTGACTCCTGCGTCTTTTGATGGGAAACTTTCCCTTCACCAGCATGCGTTGCTTCAGGTGTTCGCGTCCTTTTTGTCCCCCCTGCTGCCCCAGATCTTTGATGCCATCATCTCTGTCATCAGCAGTTACTCTCCTCCTCTTCCTTTCTCTGTATCTTTCTTCCTCTGAACTGCTACTCTCTCTCTTTCTTTTGAGTATGACTCTACTGGCCAAGTGCTGCGTGCTTTCATCTCTCCTCCTCGTCCGCCTTACAGCGTTTGTGAAAGCTGATCTTACTCTTTTGCAGAATGTTCTCAGTTTTCTGGGGCAGCATCTCTTTAAACTCCACCGAAGTCCAGAAAGAAGGCAGCAATCCTGCACAGGGCTAGATTTGCTTTTCTTCTCCATAACCGTTTGAAATAGTTGGTAGCAACACTTTAAGTTCGCTATGGAATAGCACCTTGAAGTGTCGAGCGCCCAACTGCACTAAAGGGAAAGAGGAGTGGCTTGCAGCTTTATAGGCACATACCGATGATGTCACAGAGACCGATGATGTCACAGACACCAATGATGTCGCAGAGACCTATGATGTCACAGACACCGATGATGTCACAATTCTGGTTTCTGGTTTGCCAACAGTGACCATGAATGACTATGAATTCCGTTTCATGGGCAGATTTCAATGTATTATTAGTTTTCATTTATAATTTTCTGTATTTCACTAGAAGCACAAACACTGCTTAGGTTTGGTAACAGCTGATATCCCTTGTTTATTAAAACTGTTATTAATTCCGACTAATTAATCACAAAAGAAGAAAACTGACAATATGGAGAAAAAACAATCCTAAATCTCATAAAAAACTGATCATGAAATATGAAAATTTTGTTCTTAAATTCCATTATATAATAAGACACATTGTACAGCGCTGCAGAATATGATGGCGCTATAAAAATCAACAATAATAATAACACATTGTACAGTGTGGCGGTATATGATGGTGCTATATAAATCAATAATAACAACACACATTGTACAGCACTGCGGAGTATGATGGCGCTATATAAATAATGTTAAAACACATTGCACAGTGCTGCAGAATAGGATGGCGATATATAAATAATAATAACACACATCGTACAGTGCTGTGGAATATGATGGCGCTATATGAATAAGAGTGGGCGGATCTGGCACACAGGAATGAAAGTACAAACATAGAAACATAGAAAGTGACGGCAGATAAGAACCAGCAGGCCCATCCAGTCTGCCCAACCTCTGAGTACTTTCCTTTAGTACTTGCCCTTATCCTATATCTAGCTTGGCCTTATGCTTATCCCATGCTTGCTTAAATGACTTTACCGTATTAACATCTACCACTTCTGCTGGAAGGCTATTCCATGCGTCCACTACCCTTTCCGTAAAGTAATATTTTCTGATGTTACCATTAAACCTTTGCCCCTCTAGTTTATGGTTGTGTCCTCTTGTTGTGGTAGTATTTCTCCTTTTAACCCCTTAAGGACCGGGCTCATTTTTTCTTTTTGTACCCTGTGGGACCGAGGCTGTTTTAACACTTTTGTGGTGCTTGTGTTGAGCTGTAATTTTCTCCTCGCCCATTTAGTGTACCCACACAAGTTATATATTCTCTTTTTCAGGACAAGATGGGCTTTCTTCAGATACCATTGATAGTATCATCTTATTTACTATTAAAAAAAAAAAAAAAAAAAAACATGGTGAAAATTTTAAAAAAACACATTTTATGACTTTTATTTGAAAAATCTTTTACTCACCTAAAAAAGCAAGTAAAAAAACTAGGTAAATAGATGCTAATACTTGTCCTGAGTTTAGAAATACCCAATGTTTTTATGTTTTTTTGCTGTTTTTTGTAAGTTATAGGGCAGTAAGTACAAGCAGTGTTTTATGATTTCCAAACCTTTTTTAACAAATCCGGTCATTCTGCCTCCATCTCCTCTTTGGAATATCTTTGAAGCCGGTTAACTCAATTTAACCCATTCAAACCATATATTTTTGAAAACTAGACACCCCAGGGTATTTCAAGTGCTGTTATTTTAACCCTTTCCATGCACCAATTATACAACCACACTTTGTCAAACTTTGTAATAGTAATTCTTTTTATTTATTTTTTTCACACAAATTGTAATTTAGTTATAAATATACAGGTCCTGGTATATAATTTTTTTTTCCATTTTTTTTATTTATTATTTTCTGAATATTTTACTAATCACATTGTGATTAGAAAGCTGGGCTCCTTTGACGTGCATGGTTGAATGCAGTACCTGTATTCATTTTTTTTACAGGGCGGCCGCCATCTTGCTGATGGTGAAGATCACGGGCAGTGGTGCCTGTGACCGCTCTTTTGAAACGGGTGTCCGGTCCGATGTTGACGCCCCGGGGAGGGGCCAGACATGGCCCCCAATGCCGATCTCAGCGTTACTGAATGCCTCGACACCGAGGCATTACAGCAACGCCGTTTAAGCGACGATCACTTTCTAAGCTTATTTAATTTAGTTACGGTTCAGGACCGTCAAAGGTCGTTAAGTGACCGTTTTTCTGTGACGGTCTTGAACCGGCAAAGGTCGCGAAGGGGTTAAATAAACTATCTTCCTTTAGGTAAGCAGAGTCCAATGAGTCGACGGTTCTGGCTCACAGAAATCAAGGTAGGTGAGCAGAGTCCGAGCAGTTGGCGGGTCTGGCGCACAGGAATCAAGGTAGGTGAGCAGAGTCCAAGGAGTTGGCGGGTCTGGCGCACAGGAATCAAGGTAGGTGAGCAGAGTCTGAGGAGTCAGCGGGTCTGGCACACAGGAATCAAGGTAGGTGAGCAGAGTCCAAGGAGCAGGCGGGTCTGGAACACAGGAATCAATTGGTGAGCTGAGTCCAAGGAGTCGACGCACAGGAATTAAGTTAAGTGAGCAGAGTCCAAGGAGTCAGGGCACAGGAATGAAGGTAAGTGAGCAGAGTCCAAGGAGTCAGCGCACAGGAATCAAGGTATGTGAGCAGAGTCCAGGGTCTGACGCACCGGAATTAAGGTAGGTGAGCAGAGTCCAAGGAGTTGCCGGTCCTGGCGCACAGGAATCAAGGTAGGTGAGCAAAGCCCAATGGTCTATAGCACAGGAATCAAGGTAGGTGAGCAGAGTGCAAAGAGTCGGCGGGTCTGGAGCACAGGAAACAAGGAAGGTTAGCAGAGTAGAGGGTCTGACGCACAGGAGCTAAGTTAGGTGAGCGGAGTCCAAGGAGTTGGCGGTTCTGGTGCACAGGAATCAAGGTAGGTGAGCAGAGTCTATTGAGTCAGCGCACATGAATCAAGGTAGGTGAGCAGAGTCCAAAGAGTCGACGCACAGGAATCAAGGTCAGTGAGCAGAGTCCAAGGATTCAGCGCACAGGAATCAAGGTAAGTGAGCAGAGTCTAAGGAGTCGACGCATAGGAATCAAGGTAAGTGAGCAGAGTCTAAGGAGTCAGCGCACAGGAATCAAAGTAAGTGAGCAGAGTCCAAGGAGTCAGCGCACATGAATCAAGGTAGGTGAGGAGAGTCCAAGGAGTCGGCGGGTCTGGTGCACAGACCCCAAGCAGTCGACACACAGGAATCAAGGTAAGTGAGCAGAGTCCAAGGAGTCAGCGCAGAGGAATCAAGGTAAGTGAGCAGAGTCCAAGGATTCAGCGCACATGAATCAAGGTAGGTGAGCAGAGTCCAAGGAGTCGGCGGGTCTGGTGCACAGACCCTTAGCAGTCGCCGCACAGGAATCAAGGTAAGTGAGCAGAGTCCAAGGAGTCAGCGCACAGAAATCAAGGTAGGTGAGCAGAGTCCAAGGAGTCGGCGGGTCTGGTCCACAGACCCCAAGCAGTCGACGCACAGGAAACAAGATAGGTGAGCAGAGTCCAATGAGTCGACGCACAGGAATCAAGGTAAGTGAGCAGATTCCAAGGAGTCGACGCACAGGAATCAAGTTAAGTGAGCAGAGTCCAAGGAGTCAGCGCACAGGAATCAAGGTAGGTGAGCAGAGTCCAAATAGTCGGTGGGTCTGGTGCACAGACCCCAAGCAGTCGACGCACAGGAATTAAGGTAAGTGAGCAGAGTCCAAGGAGTCAGCGCACAGGAATCAAGGTAGGTGAGCAGAGTCCAAGGAGTCGACGCACAGGAATCAAGGTAGGTGAGCAGAGTCTAAGGAGTCGACGCACAGGAATTAAGGTACGTCAGCAGAGTCTAAGGAGTCGACGCACAGGAATCAAGGTAAGTGAGCAAAGTCCAAGGAGTCAGCGCACAGGAATTAAGGCAAGTGAGCAGAGTACAAGGATTCAGCGCACAGGAATCAAGGTAGGTGAGCAGAGTCCAAATAGTCGGTGGGTCTGGCGCATAGGAATCAAGGTAGGTGAGGAGAGTCCAAGGAGTCAGCGCACAGGAATCAAGGTAGGTGAGCAGAGTCCAAGGAGTCGACGCACAGGAAACAAGGTAGGTGAGCAGAGTCTAAGGAGTCGACGCACAGGAATTAAGGTACGTCAGCAGAGTCTAAGGAGTCGACGCACAGGAATCAAGGTAAGTGAGCAAAGTCCAAGGAGTCGACGCACAGGAATTAAGGTACGTCAGCAGAGTCTAAGGAGTCGACGCACAGGAATCAAGGTAAGTGAGCAAAGTCCAAGGAGTCAGCGCACAGGAATTAAGGCAAGTGAGCATAGTACAAGGATTCAGCGCACAGGAATCAAGGTAGGTGAGCAGAGTCCAAATAGTCGGTGGGTCTGGCGCATAGGAATCAAGGTAGGTGAGGAGAGTCCAAGGAGTCAGCGCACAGGAATCAAGGTAGGTGAGCAGAGTCCAAATAGTCGGCGCACAGGAATCAAGGTAGGTGAGCAGAGTCTAAGGAGTCGACGCACAGGAATTAAGGTACGTCAGCAGAGTCTAAGGAGTCGACGCACAGGAATCAAGGTAAGTGAGCAAAGTCCAAGGAGTCAGCGCACAGGAATTAAGGCAAGTGAGCAGAGTACAAGGATTCAGCGCACAGGAATCAAGGTAGGTGAGCAGAGTCCAAATAGTCGGTGGGTCTGGCGCATAGGAATCAAGGTAGGTGAGGAGAGTCCAAGGAGTCAGCGCACAGGAATCAAGGTAGGTGAGCAGAGTCCAAGGAGTCGACGCACAGGAAACAAGGTAGGTGAGCAGAGTCTAAGGAGTCGACGCACAGGAATTAAGGTACGTCAGCAGAGTCTAAGGAGTCGACGCACAGGAATCAAGGTAAGTGAGCAAAGTCCAAGGAGTCGACGCACAGGAATTAAGGTACGTCAGCAGAGTCTAAGGAGTCGACGCACAGGAATCAAGGTAAGTGAGCAAAGTCCAAGGAGTCAGCGCACAGGAATTAAGGCAAGTGAGCAGAGTACAAGGATTCAGCTCACAGGAATCAAGGTAGGTGAGCAGAGTCCAAATAGTCGGTGGGTCTGGCGCATAGGAATCAAGGTAGGTGAGGAGAGTCCAAGGAGTCGACGCACAGGAATCAAGGTAAGTGAGTAGTGTCCAAGGAGTCAGCGCACAGGAATCAAGGTAAGTGAGCAGAGTACAAGGATTCAGCGCACAGGAATCAAGGTAGGTGAGCAGAGTCCAAGGAGTCGACGCACAGGAATCAAGGTAAGTGAGCAGAGTACAAGGAGTCGACGCACAGGAATCAAGGTAAGTGAGCAGAGTCCAAGGATTCAGCGCACAGGAATCAAGGTAAGTGAGCCGAGTCCAAGGATTCAGCGCACATGAATCACGATAGGTGAGCAGAGTCCAAGGAGTCGGCGGGTCTGGTGCACAGACCCCAAGCAGTCGACGCACAGGAATCAAGGTAAGTGAGCAGAGTCTAAGGAGTCGACGCACAGGAATCAAGGTAAGTGAGCAGAGTCCAAGGAGTCAGCGCACAGCAATCAAGGCAGGTGAGCAGAGTCCAAGGAGTCGACGCACAGGAATCAAGGTAAGTGAGCAGAGTCTAAGAGTCGACGCACAGGAATTAAGGTAAGTGAACAGAGTCTAAGAGTCGATGCACAGGAATCAAGGTAAGTGAGCAGAGTCCAAAGAGTCAGCGCACAGGAATCAAGGTAGGTGAGCAGAGTCCAAGGAGTCGACGCACAGTAATCAAGGTAAGTGAGCAGAGTCTAAGGAGTCAGCGCACAGGAATCAAGGTAAGTGAGCAGAGTTTAAGGAGTCAGCGCACAGGAATCAAGGTAGGTGAGCAGAGTCCAAGGAGTCGGCGCACAGGAATCAAGGTAAGTGAGCAGAGTCCAAGGATTCAGCGCACAGGAATCAAGGTAAGTGAGTAAAGTACAAGGATTCAGCGCACAGGAATCAAGGTAGATGAGCAGAGTCCAATGAGTCGACGCACAGGAATCAAGGTAAGTGAGCAGAGTCCAAGGAGTCGACGCACAGGAATCAAGGTAAGTGAGCAGAGTCCAAGGATTCAGCGCACATGAATCATGGTAGGTGAGCAGGGTCCAAGGAGTCGGCGGGTCTTGTGCACAGACCCCAAGCAGTCGACGCACAGGAATCAAGGTAAGTGAGCCGAGTCCAAGGAGTCAGCGCACAGGAATCAAGGTAGGTGAGCAGAGTCCAAGGAGTCGGCGGGTCTGGTCCACAGACCCCAAGCAGTCGACGCACAAGAATCAGCGTAAGTGAGCAGAGTCCAAGGAGTCAGCGCACAGGAATCAAGGTAAGTGAGCAGAGTACAAGGAGTCGACGCACAGGAAACAAGGTAAGTGAGCAGAGTCCAAAGATTCAGCGCACATGAATCAACGTAGGTGAGCAGAGTCCAAGGAGTCGTCGCACAGGAATTAAGGTAAGTGAGCAGAGTCCAAGGATTCAGCGCACAGGAATCAAGGTAAGTGAGCAGAGTACAAGGATTCAGCGCACAGGAATCAAGGTAGGTGAGCAGAGTCCAAGGAGTCGACGCACAGGAATCAAGGTAAGTGAGCAGAGTCTAAGGAGTCGACGCACAGGAATCAAGGTAAGTGAGCAGAGTCCAAGGAGTCAGCGCACAGCAATCAAGGCAGGTGAGCAGAGTCCAAGGAGTCGACGCACAGGAATCAAGGTAAGTGAGCAGAGTCTAAGAGTCGACGCACAGGAATTAAGTTAAGTGAACAGAGTCTAAGAGTCGACGCACAGGAATCAAGGTAAGTGAGCAGAGTCCAAAGAGTCAGCGCACAGGAATCAAGGTAGGTGAGCAGAGTCCAAGGAGTCGACGCACAGGAATCAAGGTAAGTGAGCAGAGTCTAAGGAGTCAGCGCACAGGAATCAAGGTAAGTGAGCAGAGTTTAAGGAGTCAGCGCACAGGAATCAAGGTAGGTGAGCAGAGTCCAAGGAGTCGGCGCACAGGAATCAAGGTAAGTGAGCAGAGTCCAAGGATTCAGCGCACAGGAATCAAGGTAAGTGAGTAGAGTACAAGGATTCAGCGCACAGGAATCAAGGTAGATGAGCAGAGTCTAATGAGTCGACGCACAGGAATCAAGGTAAGTGAGCAGAGTCCAAGGAGTCGACGCACAGGAATCAAGGTAAGTGAGCAGAGTCCAAGGATTCAGCGCACATGAATCATGGTAGGTGAGCAGGGTCCAAGGAGTCGGCGGGTCTTGTGCACAGACCCCAAGCAGTCGACGCACAGGAATCAAGGTAAGTGAGCAGAGTCCAAGGAGTCAGCGCACAGGAATCAAGGTAGGTGAGCAGAGTCCAAGGAGTCGGCGGGTCTGGTCCACAGACCCCAAGCAGTCGACGCACAAGAATCAGCGTAAGTGAGCAGAGTCCAAGGAGTCAGCGCACAGGAATCAAGGTAAGTGAGCAGAGTCCAAGGAGTCGACGCACAGGAATCAAGGTAAGTGAGCAGAGTCCAAAGATTCAGCGCACATGAATCAACGTAGGTGAGCAGAGTCCAAGGAGTCGGCGGGTCTGGTGCACAGACCCCAAGCAGTCGACGCACAGCAATCAAGGTAAGTGAGCAGAGTCCAAGGAGTCAGCGCACAGGAATCAAGGTAGGTGAGCAGAGTCCAAGGAGTCGACGCACAGGAATCAAGGTAAGTGAGCAGAGTCCAAGGATTCAGCGCACAGGAATTAAGGTAAGTGAGCAGAGTCCAAGGATTCAGCGCACAGGAATCAAGGTAGGTGAGCAGAGTCCAAGGAGTTGGCGGGTCTGGTGCACAGACCCCAAGTAGTCGACGCACAGGAATCAAGGTAAGTGAGCAGAGTCCAAGGAGTCAGCGCACAGAAATCAATGTAGGTGAGCAGAGTCCAAGGAGTCGGCGGGTCTGGTGCACAGACCCCAAGCAGTCGACGCACAGGAATCAAGGTAAGTGAGCAGAGTCCAAGGAGTCAGCGCACAGGAATCAAGGTAGGTGAGCAGAGTCCAAGGAGTCGACGCACAGGAATCAAGGTAAGTGAGCAGAGTCCAAGGATTCAGCGCACATGAATCAAGGTAGGTGAGCAGAGTCCAAGGAGTTGGCGGGTCTGGTGCACAGACCCCAAGCAGTCGACGCACAGGAATCAAGGTAAGTGAGCAGAGTCCAAGGAGTCAGCGCACAGAAATCAATGTAGGTGAGCAGAGTCCAAGGAGTCGGCGGGTCTGGTGCACAGACCCCAAGCAGTCGACGCACAGGAATCAAGGTAAGTGAGCAGAGTCCAAGGAGTCAGCGCACAGGAATCAAGGTAGGTGAGCAGAGTCCAAGGAGTCGACGCACAGGAATCAAGGTAAGTGAGCAGAGTCCAAGGAGTTAGCACACAGGAATCAAGGTAGGTGAGCAGAGTCCAAAGAGTCGACGCACAGGAATCAAGGTAAGTGAGCAGAGTCCAAGGAGTCAGCGCACAGGATTCAAGGTAGGTGAGCAGAGTCCAAGGAGTCGACGCACAGAAATCAAGGTAAGTGAGCAGAGTCTAAGGAGTCGACGCACAGGAATTAAGGTAAGTGAGCAGAGTCAAAGGAGTCGACGCACAGGAATCAAGGTAAGTGAGCAGAGTCCAAGGAGTCAGCGCACAGGAATCAAGGTAAGTGAGCAGAGTCCAAGGAGTCAGCGCACAGGAATCAAGGTAGGTGAGCAGAGTCCAAGGAGTTGACGCACAGGAATCAAGGTAAGTGAGTAGAGTGCAAGGAGTCAGCGCACAGGAATCAAGGTAGGTGAGCAGTGTCAAAGGAGTCGACGCACAGGAATCAAGGTTAGTGAGCAGAGTCCAAGGAGTCAGCGCACAGGAATCAAGGTAGGTGACTAGAGTTCAAGCAGTCGGCGGGTCTGGTGCACAGGAATCAAGGTAGGTGAGCAGAGTCCAAGCGGTCGGCGCACAGGAATCAAGGTAGGTGAGCAGAGTCCAATTAGTCGACGCACAGGAATCAAGGTAAGGTAGGGCTCATGTGAAATCCTATGTGCATGTTTAATGTTTTGTCCATGTGTAATGCTAGTGCCTTGTATACTGCTATGTCCACATGTAGTGCTATATCCATGTGTCATGCTATGTCCATGTGTCATGCTATGTCCATGTGTCATGCTATCTTCATGTGTAATGCGACGTCAATGTTTAATGGGACGTCCATGTTTACTGCTATCTCCATGTGTATAGCTATCTTTATGTGTAATGCTATGTCCATGTGTAATGCTATGTCCATGTTTAATGCTTTGTCCATGTTTAATGCTATGTTTAATGTATATGCTATGACCTTGTGTAGTGCTTTCTCCATATGTAGTGCTATATCAATGTGTATTTCTATATCCATGTTCATTGCTATCGCAATATTTAATGCTACCTCCATGTGTAATGCTATGTCAATGTGTAATTCTATGTCCATGTGTAATGCTATGTCCATGTGTAATGCTATGGTCTTGTTTAATGCTATCTCCATGTGTAATGCTATGTCCATCTTTAATTCTGTGTCCATGTTTAATGCTATGTTAATTTATATTGAACTGGTGGTGTTAGGGCAGGCTTATTAAGAGAATGCTTGCGGTAGAGGCATAATCATCCACAGAGGCTGATTATGACTATTTGTCAGTTACTTTTTGCCATTTCTTCTCTACAGGTATAAATACACAGTGAACCTTTTAGTGTCCAGAGGGAAGGACAATCTTTCATGCCATGGTTCCCCAGAGGTTTCCCCTAATGGGGTTTTTCCTCTCCTGTGTGCTGAAAGGTGACTCTTCGTGAGTCCAGAGGTAGCTGTCACCATGATCAGCTCATTGTGGCTTAATTAATTGGACTATTATTTAATGTTGTCATTAGTAATAAATAAATTAAATTACCATTTTTGTCTGTTGTGGTTTTTGATACTATTGATTCAAAGTAGCTGTAACCAGGTGCGTAACTAGAAGCCTCAGGGCCCCGGTGCGAGAATCTATTAAGGGGCCCCCACCCCAACCCAATCTACCCCCCTCTCACACCATCTACCCTCTCCCTACCCCCTTCTCACTATCTACCCTCTCCCTACCCCGCTCTTCTCACTATCTACCCTCTCTCTACCCCCCTTTGTAGGTCACTTACCTGCAGTCCTGTGGTGGGGATGCAAGGCCTCTGTCTCGCTGCTCTGCCGCGGTGCGCACGGCATCGCTGCTGTGCTCAGCCTGAAGCGGCGGCACCCGAGAAAGACGCCTCACGCTCCAAACACAGCAGCCGGGGCAGCGCTGAGGCAGGAGGCGGCGGCAGAGGAGACAGAAGGGTGCTGAGCGGTTGCTGAAAACGACCGCTCGGCACCCCTTGGGTCCCCCTGACTGGCAGAACTGCAGGGCCCGGTCGCAGTCGCGACCACTGCGACCCCTGCGACCCCGGTAGTTTCGCCACTGGCTGTAACCATATGTAATAACAAAAATTAATGGAGTTTATCCAGACCAGTGGATGGGGCCCAACCAGTGTGTACTCTGCAGCGCTGGCTACCTTAGGGCTCTTAGCCAGGCATTTCATGCTTTATTAAAAAACACCAATGCACCGGTGTACAAAAAGGACAATGTATGAATTTAAAAGGTTACAAAGTTGCATCAGTGCGTCTTTTTTCTCATGTAGAGAAGTAGTTTACCTCTCCACACACATCATAGTTTAGCATGAGTAATGTTATAAAAATGTTATAAAAATTATAAAACGCCATATTTTTCATATATTTATCTAATCCATCACTAAATCAGTTTAATTGACAGAACATACCCCCAACAACAATTCAGGTGTCCAGACTTTATATGCATTTTGAGCATTTTAACAGTGCTTATAAGGTGTATATTGCCTTTTTGGAACTGTTGTTTTTTTGTCATTTAGTATGTTGGGTTTGTAATTGGAAATTTTAAACAAAGAAGCCAAAAATACCACCCACTCTAGGACATGTCACTAGTGGCTTCAGGACACACATGCCAGGCAGCCATTTGGCCACCAATCACTGCCAAAATTAGCCATCGAAATAATTTCCTGAACTTTTTTCACCAATGTCTCTGTGTTGTTTAGATTGTTTTGCACAGGTTATGTGTGATGGCAGAGAAATCCAGTAAATGTTTTTTAGATTATGGAAATACCCCACGCGCACTTTCATTGTGTATGGAGGAGAGAACATACTCTACATGCCTGTCTGGGTACCTAACTGCCAGAATGGCTTCACAAAGCACTTTTGTTTTGGGTACACCAATTGGTGGAAGGAAGCTTTTTAGGCTGGGGTGTCATATATAAAAAAGTTAAACAACTCCAGGCTGGTATCGGAATTACATACATCGGTACATATATTTCTAGTTTCTTATTTTTTCCTTCTTGCTACATAACCCAGCACCCACTGATCTTTACCCTGTTCCATGCTATATGCACATAAGCTTTCTGTACCTCAGAGGTCTTTTCTTCAACATTTCTTTTACACCTATCAATATAAATTATACAACTTATGCAGTTAAGTGTCCATTTTGCTTATAGAGCTCTGTAAGAACAATATCAGGACTTTGCTACACCTTTAATTTTATTTCAAATATTTTAAATACACGATAGATACTTAACATAGGCACAACTGTACAATGGAGCTGACAAAATGTTGACATTGTATCTTTAAAACAAAGCCTGGCTTCTTCAAAGTATACTGTAATATCCTTTTAGTTATACACACTGGTAACAACAATCACGGAGCAGTGAGTGTTCAATGATGTTTAATGAAACAGTAATGCAATTTAAATATACTTTATCAGCAAGAAGATTACGCAATAGCCTCTGTTACATATACAGTTTATAGGGCTTATAACAAAGGAGAAAAGTCCGCGTTGGGAGCCCAAATGTAAAAAAATAATACCTGAGGATAGTGGGAAGGGGAGTCCTGGTAGCTGTCTCTCAGAAGGGCTGTAGTGAAATATAGCAAGTGGGTTGGAGAGCAGCTATGAGGCTGAACAGAGCAGTCGGCTGGAGATCCTATGGAGTTGGTAAGTAGCAAAAAGTCTCTTTAAGCTGAAGAGGTGAACGCCGTTACAAGGATCGAAATCAGTAGGTATTCAGATACACTTGGGAAAACGTGAAGCGGTCTGATAAAGTGGAATCCTACAGTAAGGTGCAGCAGAAATGGAGAATAAACTGGGATAAAGCCCAGAGGTATGTAAACGGGAATCCTTAAAGCAATCCAGGTGAGAAACAGAGGAGTAAACGCAGGGAATTTCGTTCAGGTATAGGAGATGTTTAAGCAGACGACTCCTTGGTGAATACAGCTCCGGTCTGAGCGATGGGGCCCTTCCTTGGATCACCTGTAGGGATAAAGCACTCCTGCAGTACATTTGTTAACACAGTTGAAGTGCCCAGAACCACTCCCTAATGAGGTTCAAATAGGGAGTGAGCACATTAGGTAAGGAGTAATTAAAGAAAGAGTACTTATAATGCATAAACCACGACACATACATAATTAAAAATACATTGATTCAATCTGAATCCCATTATGAGAAATGTATTCCTGGTTTTCATCACATTGATTACAGATCTTCAATTTTATCTGCCATGGCAAGTGGAGCCAATACAAAGGCCCGACAAATGGAGATATTATTATATTGTGGAGCCATCAAGAAGTTTTCTAGTGTGTTTTTTCTCTCTAATTAATGATATAATTCATTATGTCTGATATGTTTTCGAAATGGTTTAAGACGTGGTAAGTGGTAACTAAGTACCAGATAATTTGAGAGTTCCTCTAGACATATATACAGTACACACCATCTCAGTGTCCTTCAACGGCTTGGTGGTTTCATAGGGACGTGGCCATACCAAGTGTAATACCCCACTATCACTCCTGCAACTGTTGGGCTGAGTAAAAGCACTTTATGAAGAATCTCAATGCTCGCTTGACAGTCTTATCACACACACACATCAGCACTCACTAAATAAGACTGTGAGTTATTATCTAGTGAAAAACTAGATCTAGGCTTTCCTATATATTTAATATAAAAATGTCTGTACCTTTTTCGGAGTTTGTGTCTGCAACCATCTCGCTTCCAGAGTTATCCAGAGCCAACCAAAACATAATAGAATATATATATATATATATATATATATATATATATATATATATATATATATATATATATATATATATATATATATATATATATCCCATAGTACATCACTGTGGATTATGATGGTGCTATATATAAATGAATTATAATAAATATTATTAAAAATGAAATTCAATAATTGTGAGTTTCTGCTAATATCGATATATTGTTACTTAAAATATTTATAAGACAAAATATTGCACAATAATAGCATCAAATGGCATAGTGTAAGAAGGATAGTTTAGTCACCGTAATGCTTTTTTTTAGTGATTACGTTAACAATACTTTACCTGTATACTAATACTGGTTGCATTTAGTATTTTATTTCCACCCTTGTTTTTTACACTATTTTTTTGCTGTAATTTGTTATAACTAAACAAAATTAGTGACATCCTTTTATAAAACAATATTTCCTTAAAATATATATTAAAAAATTGCATTTTTATTTGTATTGTTAATTGAATTAGAGGCAAATGTGTGTTTGTATTTAAAAAAATGATGATAAGACGAGCGTTGTGGAATATCAACCTCAAAGCAAAACTCATACCACGGGAATGGGTGGTGAATTTGAGAAAACATCCTAAAATAAAACCTTTTTCCCCCATTTATACAACTAACATGGCTGGTCCTGAACAACACGTGTGATTAGTAAATCTTGTATGTAATGGACGTAATGAGTGTATTTACCTGGGAAAGAGATGCTTCTGCCTCTGTAGCTCACAGGACTCTGATTTTGTTTCTGGCTCTCCTCTTTTATCTTGGGTGGTTTATGGTATATTTTATGGCATACAGTTAGCACCTTGAATCATTCCTAACGATCCTTTTTTTCCCTCTCTTACATTTTTTTTCCAGTATAAATTCCATTGTATAAATGCCAGCGGCTAATTAACAGAGATTAGATCTCCACCTAGAGGGGACCGAAGCTGGACTGGAGTCAACTTTCTGCTGCCTTGGACAAGAAGGTTGACAGGAAGCTTAGAAAACAATATACAGTACATATATATATATATATTTTTAGACACACAGATAGAAAAAAGACTTTATTTACCCAATTTACTCCCAATTTACAGAGCATGACCAATATTTTGAGAACTAAGAAAATTCACGCTGAGCCGTACAGTGCTGCGGAATATGATGGTGCTATATAAAACAATGAATAATAACTGATCTATCACTTGATTTTGTTTTATTATAGACATTTTATCCACATAAATATTAAAGAAACTACAAGAACAGAGATTATATTCATAATTACACTTAATATTAAACCGCAAATTATTTTCAAGGGGGATACAGTTTAATTCATACAGCAAGCAGAATATAATATCAGTAGGGCCAATGCCGACTCGCAGTCCTCAGATTAAACGTTCATTCTTGGGGTCTCCGCCATCTTGTTTTTTTGTTTACACCATTGAAGAATGGAATGCAGATCTCTTCCAACATGGTGTTGGTGACGGCTTTTGACAATCGAAGCCGACCGGCCATTGTTATTATTTTCCGAGGTACAAAGGTATATCAGTGGTGGTTCTGTCTAGACTTGTGCATTCGTCTTCAGGCGAACATGAAAACGAACACAAAGAGCGCGTTTTCGTGTTCGTTCCGAAGACACGTAGAAGACAAGACAGCGGCGGTAAAACGTAGACGAAGACACACAACACGAAGATCTTCGTAATCGTCTTTGTCTACTAATCTCCCCGGTCCCTTCCCCATCTACCTTACCTTCGCGGTATCGCAGGAGTTGACGGAAGCGGAAATCTGTAGGTTCGCCGTCAGGGGTTACAGGGCAGTGCGAGTGAGCCTATTGGTCGTCTACAGGGACCTCCTCTGGCATCAACCAATTGGCCGGTTGTTCAGAACTCTAAGCATCAATACAGCGTAAGCGTGAACATCCGTCCAATAGCCTACCTGTGCCTAATTACACCAATACATGGAAACAAAGGCAAACAAAAACATCATACCGAAAAAAAATCCTGTGTCAAAATTCATTCATGTCTCCATGGCCCTGAATTATTTAATATTTAAAGCAAAATATGAAATAATGTGAAGCCATAAATACCCCTCCTTTTTTTCCTCTGGATTTCTCAGGATTATGTGTGGATAATTCTGCAGTTGGGTTTTCTTGATTTTGTTTGTTTAATCTATACAGATATACAGAGAGATCTGGGAGATCAGGTGTTTTATTTTTTTTCTCTTGTGATAAAGATTGTTATAAGGTGGCCTCTTCTCACGCTTTTAAAAACACATCAAGTTAAGACCGACACCTCATTATATGGATCTTCTTGGAAATATAAATCAGTAATTAGAGTCGCTGGTATGGACCTTTAAACCCTGGCGCAAAAACTTGGCCATTGGTCTCCCGGTTCCAGGAGTTAAAGTCAGCTGAAACCTATGTAAGTTTCTGGGCGATTCCAGTATAATGTGTTATTTTCATCAGATGGAACACCATCTTTAAACGTAACATGACTTATTTTAGGTTCATATATATGTCAGGTGTTATAAAAATCCAATTTATTGTATAAGCCAATGTTAACCTTTTTCAGGATGCAAAGTGAAAATATATATTGCAGTGAGGTGAGGCTTGGTTTATCCCCAGATACCCATAGAGGGAGCCAATCATTTAGTCAAAAGTGTTTGAAAAAGCAAGGCTGTAGTGTGAGGTCTCGCTGAATGGGTGCATCATGTATGTAAATTGAAAGAGAATCACCTATGATGTTTATTACAGCAGAGGGAAGATGTATAAGTGTGACTGATATCATTTTGGTACATTGTGTATCTGTATGAAATCATTAGCACCAGGAAGGTATCTTTACATCATCATTATATATATATATGTGATTGAATTTTTATGATATATATTTCTGTTGGCAATTATCTATATAAATAATGTAAGCTGCAGCATTCTAGATCACGTTATTCAAATGTATGTGTTATCTATGTTATGAAAAGGGCAACTTAAGAAGTTTTATTGTCAAAAGTTGAACAATGCCTCTTATTCTTGTGTATAGAAGGCATTTGCATAATAAAGAACACAAATAGTAATGCAGACTTTGTGTATAACTGTACTTTGCAGCAGGTTTCAAATGAGCATTTCTTTATAAACTCTATTCTTACTCACAGGCCGACCTGCAGCTAGTGATGAGGGGGCCAAGCTGCGCAGGAAAATAAGGGGTTCTATGCACTCAAATTATGTTTTTAAGTGACAGCTACAATATGTGGAGAGATTTTATGGTGAAATTGGTTTTGCTTTTTCTTCTCTATGGGTATAAATACAGTTAACCTCTTAATGTGCAGAGGGAAGGACAGTTGGAATTATGGATAAATTGATTAAAAAGCTGGAAATCTTTAATGTATTTTTATTCATAAAAACAGGAATCCAATTGCTTAATCTACTGTTAATAAAAGCATTAAAGTAATAAGTGTTTAGCTTGGTAGATCATGTTTTTTTTTTGTTAAAATAGAATTTTAACTTTGTGATCTCGCTCTCCGGTATGAAGGGCCAACGCCAGCGAGCTTTTCCTATAGGAAGGACTAAGCAGGCCCTGCATAATGTAAATTCTTTCAATCGACTTGCAAGAACCGCCAGACTCTGACTTGTACAAAACATTATACAGGGCCAAGAAAACACGGCAGGAGGAGCCCACTGCAGTTGGCTTATCATAATGCAGAGTGAATAAAAATTGGTATTTGCTTTACTGTGAAGTCACCTACAAAGTACAATTCTATTTAATAAATCCTCAGTTCGTCTTCACATTGTGCATTAATTAAATAAGAGCAGACACACTCCATTATGACGTGGCATGAATTCCAGAAACATAGCAATGAAAACTGCAGAAATTATAGCTGAAATAGACTTAAGATATTTATACATCTATTTAGACGTGAAACAGGAAAGCAAATTTGGGTAATATGTAAAATCTGGAATGCAATATATTAATATATACAAAGATTTCTTCTTCATTCATCTACAGTAAATAAATATTTTTCCAAGTGTCTCAAGTCGGTGGCCATTCTTTCACTTCATACATGTCGAGGTACAAGAAGAGCGAACTGCAGAGCCGGACCTTCACAAACTCTGTTAATCTGTCTTTTTATTGGGAATAACTTCTTGTTCTTGGGTAACATTTCCATTACAGATTCCATTACTGTCCAGCTGCACAAGAAAAATATATATATATAAACATTTCCAGAAATGATGACATTAATGTAACCTTACAAATGGGTCGCCTAGATATACAATTAACCCTTCACGTCTCTTATCACAATGAATAAAAGAATAAAAAAAAAGGCCAGGTGCGCTTAAAAATTATGTTCTTAACACTAGACATCTGCAAATACATTTTAGCATTAACATGTATGTATGAAAATGCCCCAATGCAGGTTTTAAGTTTATTTATATAAAACTATAAATATGAGTGATAGATATAATATTTAATTATTTATGCTAAATCTAAAAGCCCCCCGCACCATACTTCCCCCTGGTGAGCGGAGCAGCTTGGTTTCGCGGCTTCCAAGCTGATGGCGCTTTAACCAGCACAAATAGGTGCCGACACTTCAATCCTGATTGCCTGTGCATGCAGTGTCGCTCGTGCATGAACAAAAGACTGAGAAGTGCTGATTGCTAGAACTAAACATGCAAAGTCTGATACTCAAACATTGCCTTTTAATCAAAGGAAACATTTTACCTATGCTGTTACTGCCATTACTATTTAATAATTTATATAGCTCCATCATATTCCATACAGCTGTACAATGGGTAAACATGATATTCACTACTTGTTATGTCCTAACAATCTGACTTACAGAAACAGGTAAGGAGGGCCCTGTTCAAATCTAGTGGGAGCCAGGGTGTATTACACAATAGGTAAAAGCGCTGCTGGATGGACCAGCCACACTAGTATAAGTATAGCAGGAGAGTGACTAGGAAAGGTGTACTGATGGGGGAGTGTTAGTGTTGGAGGGAGGGAAGATGAGACGTTCGGTTTTGGAGAGAAAACGTTTCAGGAAACGTGCAGACATCCAGGCATTACAGGATCTAAAACAGAGGGAGAGAGATTAAGACAGGATAGATAGATCTGGGTGTCGTCAGCATACAGGTGGTATTGAAAGCCAAAGGAAGAGATTAGTTTACGATGGAGAGGGGAAGCGAAAGTGTTACTGGAGACAGAGATGCTGAAAGCACGATCAGTAACGATCATTACTTATCGTGTCGGACGTATGATACCTTGTTGGTCCCGTTAAGTGCTTGCTTCTCCTCTTTACTGGAAGGAGGGGTATTCTGAACTGCTTTCTTTGGCCAGATACGGTTGATGATGGGTGATATGAAGGGATATACAATGGGCTCCAAAAATTTCTTGTACACCCAGAGGAGGACTGGAATCACAATGCATGGAATGCACACCATTCTACCTGATGAGCAGCAAAAACATAAAGGATTAGAGAGTAAAATAATCAGTTCAATCACTTACTTTGCATATCATATAACACACATATATATATCATACAACACTCTTATATACAACGCTCTTGCGTGCCTGAGAATTAGACTGTTACAAACCAAAGATAAACGCGTCTATAAGCAATTTCCTAAAAATGACAAGAATTAAAATATATTTACATTTGCTGGCCATTAATGAATGATTAGTGGTGACCTTTAAACACAGTACAGCATTAACCCTACAAGTTCATCATTCTGATATTCAAAGCAAAGACAGACTAGAAGTTATTCCTTTAGATTTAATTTATTAAGAATATCAAATTCTACTTAAACTGCAAACTAAACGTATCAAAATGAGCTCACTTTCTCAGTTCACTGCGTTTTTCACACTAAAAGATCTTCCCTCCCCTTGTGCGATCCAAACCCCCCCATCTGCTTTTTTCGTGAAAAAGCACAGCTTTGGCGTAAAAACAACCGATGAACATTCACCATTACAGCTACGCAGACAGCTCTGTCATGTATGGAGTCAGCACCTTCTCCTCCTGCCCTAATAACCCCTGTAAACTTGCCCCACGAGCCCAGCCTCCCCTCCCGCCTGGGTAACCTCTGTGTCCGCTCTCCTTATATACCCCCTTCCCTTCTGTTATATTATTATTATTATATATTCATTCGGTCTAAACCATCGACAAACTAACCTGCTTCCGCGATCTCACTAACGCCGTCTAGTTTGCTAACCGGAAGCCTGCGTCACATCCTGGAGTTACGTCACTGGAATATTTACAAGGAGTTACACAATGCAGTAAAGTTGCCGCGCAGCGCCCCTATCGGTGATTATGCAGTATGCACCGAGCTGTGCGCGCTAGCGATGTACGTTTTTTTTTTTAAAGCGCATCATACAAGCCGCAGAATCCCCTCCCCCATCTCTGTCACACAACGGGGGGATCAGCAGGTTTTAACACCAAGGGGCAGTTATGTAAAAAAAAAAAAAAAAAAAAAATATATTAAAAAATTGGAAAAGGGTCAGACTGGCCATATCGGCCCCCAAAAAAGAGTAGTGTAAAGCGATACCTATTTCAGGACAGTCGCTACACGATTCATCCTTTTAATAATATATACATTGTAGCGAATCTATGCTATAAAACACTACGCAAATATTAAGCTCATGAATGCACTCGATGTTCCATAAGTGGTGCATTTTACTGGGCTAAAAAAGAGTGCTTGTTACGCTTTTGGGACATCAGAGGTCTCTTCATCCATAGTGATTTTTAAATCACATCACTATTATTATTATTATTATCTTTTATTTGTATAGCGCCAACATACATATATTCAAGAGGTCTGAAAAGACGAGAATTGACAGACTAAGACAAACCCATGCATTAGGTAGAGAGAGTCCTGCTCGCAAGCTTACAATCGCTATATTAACATCTACCACCTCTGCTGGGAGGCTGTTTTACCTATCTTCCTTACATAGCATCTATGCCTGACCATCTAGTTTTAGATTCTGGCCTCTTGATTCTGGCCCAGACAGACTGAGCTCTCTTAGTCTTTCCTGATAATTTTTTATCCAGCAATCCATTCCCCCCATTTTAGTCGCCCTTCTCTGAACTCTCTCCAATATCTCAATATCCTTCTGCACATGGGGTCTCCAAAACTGCCCCCGATACTCTAGGTGAGGTCTGACCGGAGATCTGTAACGTGGCAGAACCTCTCGCTATACAGCCCAGCACCCTGCTTACTGGTTTGTTAAATAGTTGCTTCACTGACCCCCAAATAGCCATGATGGAAAAACAATAACATAATTTGGGGTCAGAACTGATTTGCTGGATGTTGTTAGACGTGGCTGGGGGCAGGGAGTTACTAAAACTATGTTTTACTATGTGACTTTGCAGGCTATAGGTAACTTTCTACGTAATTTAGTAGGTTTCAGAATTTTACATGTATATTGTATAATGTATGTACTGTATTGTCACCGTATAATTTATGCACCCATCTGCTGCTGTTTTTATAAAATTCATCTAGGGCTTTTAGGGCTGTAGGACCCTGCGATACCCTCATACCCAGCAAACATTGACACTTGGGAGCTATGCTCACCTGCAGCATATGTCATACAAATAGAAAAGCACCACGCCAACTCCAAGAGGAGCAGGCTGTGACACCTGGTAGGGGGGCTTTTCACTTTGAGATTTATTCACTTAATGAAGAATTTACACCCCAATCGGTTTTTCCAAACATCAGTGGCGTCTCCAGCTTTCATATTTAGGGGGGCACATGGGGGCACAGGGACAATTATAAAACACTACATATATATATATTTCTTTGGGCCACGCTCCATGGCATGCAATCACTCCCTCCGCTACCACACCAAAAAATAAAATATTTGCCACACTGACTGCAGATCAGAGGAAGACTGAGAGAGTCAGTGCAGTGTTCCCTCCTTCTGACTGCACCGTGACATTGAGAGGTCCTCTCCCCCGTAATCATCCACAGAGTCCCTTTGTCCCCTCATTCACTAAGTCATACCTCTCTTTAACCTACTCCCTGTAGTACAGGTAATTGATGAAATAAACAACACATGGAAACAGCACATGCAACTGAATAAGACATAAAAGCCCTGTATTTGCAGGTATACATTAATACTGTATGGAAACATAGCATTGCAGGTATAGATCAACAGAACACACAAACCCAGCATTGCAGGTATAGATCACGTGTAAACTAAGCACTTAAGGTATGGAAACATAGCATAGCAGATATGGATCTACAGATTAACACAAAAACTCAGCTTTGCAGGTATAGATCAATTGGACTTCACATAAAAACTTAGCATTAAAGGTATATTTAAAACCCCCTAAATTACAGGCATAGATCACAGGTCGCACACCCCAAAGCCAGCCCTGGCGTCCACACTGCCCACATAGAACCTGACCAGCACCTAAATTACACACGCATTGTATGTGCCATCTTTGTCCCCAGACAGCCCAGTATGAGTCAACATTGCCCCTAAACAGCCGAGCGTACGCCATCTTTGTCCCATAAACATGCTGCCTGTGTCATCTTTGTCCAAGAAATACCCTGGCTGTGCCATCTTGGTCCCCAATGTTAAACACTCTACTTATATCTCTGCCTTTTTGACAAATCAGTTATACACCTATGATTCACACAAACACTTTTACAGTCACTCACTAATTCACTTTCACAATTAATTCAATCATTTATTCTTTCACTCTTTCACAAATTGTTTACACATATTCATTAATTCCCTCACTCATTCACACAATTCATCTACACATTAATTCATTTATTCTCACTCATTCACACCATGCATCTACGCATTAATCCTGCTTCACTGCTGAGCGCCGGAACAAGACTTATATATTCTGGCGCCCAGCATGAAATGCCGGCACCGCGACAAAGACAGAGGCCTCGCAGAGGAGAGTGACAGGCGCCAAACGCTTGCTGAAAATTTATTACTGAGCAACCACTCTGCTCCTCTCTCCTGCGCGTCTATCACGGCTGCACAAAAAATGAAAAATACACAGTGTTTCAATTGGGGGGGGGCTAAACACTATCCGCCAAATTTTTCTTTGGGGGGTTAAGGTACAATTTGAACGTACCTTTAAAGGGCCTTACACTCTGCCTTTACACACGTGCCCATAAACACGCATATACTACCTTACACATGACTGCCCATTAACACACATATACAGACTGCCCTTACACATACACTGCCCTTACACATACCTGCTGATAAACACATCTTTCATCCTCCACCTTCCATTAAATTTTGGAAGCACGAGGTCTGTCACTCCAGGCCTCCGCTCTAGCGCTCTCTTTTTACTATGTGACAGCTTTTGATACGGAGCGCAGGGTGGGCGTCATTTGCCGGCGTGTAGCGATAAGGAAGCACGGAAGTTGAGGTCTGAAGTGACGGACCTTGCACTCCCTAATGTCGGATCGGTTAGAGGGTGATTGTGATCTCCCCATCCAATCCTGCAGCTGCTGATCAGGTGGCTGCGCCTGAGGAGAGTGCCTATCTCGCCTCACCCTTCTTATGGCCCTGCAGTGGGGTCTCCAGCAGTTATATTAAGGGGGCACAGGGGGAGACAACCTATTTTAGTTATATAGTACATACATAAATACTTGCCCCAGCACCCGGTCTGCACCCACAGAGGTCTCCTCTCAATCTGGTTTAGGTGCACCCTTTATTCAGTCTATACTCTTTGGACTTAAAACAGTAACAGTAATGTATAGACTGTCAGAATACACATGTACACTGCCCTTACAAATACCTGCCCATAAATACGTACACATTCACGCTTGCCCTTAGACATACTTACCCTAATATAAAGTCACTGTTCTGAAAGCGATGTCCGTAAACTTTGCACAATGCTTCCCCCTAATAGTATTCTTTTTCCCTGGTGGAAGCCACTTGAGCTAATTGCACACAAGCCAGCCCAAGGGATTGAGCCAAGCAGCTCTGGAATACACCTTGACTGCAATGACCTTCAAGGAGAGCTTGGCTGGTCCCATATAATTTATAGATAAATCAGTGGCATGTCTCTAGTACCTCCGCTCATTAATAAATTTTACAAGGCTAGCGCCGACCTTCTTGCTGCAGAAGTCTGTCTAAGAAAGGGAGCAACTTGAAAATCATGACTCTCCCTTACATAAATCCCCAAAAAACTTAATTTATGGGAAAAGCTGGGTAGCGCAAGTTATTTTGGCTGTATGAAGGTTGCTAATGACATGGTGTTGCAGTCTCCTGTGCACCAAGGGCAGAGCATATATTCACTCTAGATTGTAAGCTCAGGGCCCTCCTCACCTGTTTGTCATCTTTTGTTATATATTACTTATGTCCTGTCTACGCTTTGTACAGGACTGCAGAATCTGATGGTGCTAAAGAAAACAAATAAGATAACCGATATATTCAACATCCATCTCTAACACCAGTAGTTTCTCTATACCATACCTCCTATACAGCCCGTGACAGGGCTTACACTGAGAAAAAGCACAAGCTATAGTTATATATGGTGTGGGTTAAAAAAGAAAAGAGCGTGACGGCAGCAATTCACATTAGTGAAGGTGGAGATTTAAGAACTGAAGTTTCTAGTTGCGTAGCAAGCTTCTAATTAGCTATATGAGCTGCCAAGGCAGGAAGGGTGCGTTATATGCCAACAGCAAACTCTAAGCCAAAGGGTATAATTAGGGACAAACAGCGACACAGCATAGATAAAACCCACTCAAACATACAGGGCAAGTTTTTCTTTTTATGTTACACAAACATACCAATATTTACTTAGTTTGAGAACACTAACAGAAATAGCATTGCACTAAATGTGATATGTGATCAATTTCATTCAACACGACTTCATAACTCAGTAGGAATGATCGCAAATTATGCAGACCCTAAAATGTTACACTAGGACAGCTTCATCGATGATAGGTTAATTTTAATATGTAAAGACCGTTACTCTTCCATTGTACCCTGTGGGGGAATCTGAAACCCAAAGTTAAACAAAAAAGACTGGTTGTGCTCTGCTACGTAACCCAAGTTTAAGGATCCAATTTATTTTTTTGTTTCAATCATTTGTTCAAGAGAAAAAAAAAAAAAAAAGAAATAGAAAAGACATCAGAAGCAAAGTTTTTAGAACACGGTAGTTTATTTCTGTACATCTGCGAAACTTTACTCCCGAGCCATAAGTTTCTGCTTTTTCAGCTTCTTCTGGGAGATCTAAAAAGTAAAAATGAATTCCATATTAACATCAATCTGTGAAAGTATTTTACATAAATATTTAACGACAAAAGGTAAGCTACAGACTTACAGCCAAACAAAAGCACAAATAAATCCGATAAAAGGAGTCACTCCAGAAGCATCAGATTTTGACTATACACCCGAATTCCCAACGTGGCGTCTCAGACCAGTTTAAGTGGGATTTTCAATAACAGAACAAATACTAATGTCGATCAGGCTAATCATTGCTTATTGCTATTCAGATCATTATTGCTGTATTAATATTGGTGGCTCAGATTAAAGGTTTGTTTCATCTTTGACTCCAAAGGTGTCCTAAGATAGTCATCATCGCCACCATTCTACCCAAAGTATTAATAGTATTTACATTTTTACTTAAGTATGCCCTTCCTTGTATCAAGACACTGCTTATAATAGGCACATGCTTTTCCATAGAAAAAGAAATCCTTAAAACAATTACCTTTTTCTTTTGAGCCACCTCCTCTTCAGGTTTGGGGACAATCTGCTCCTTTTCAGTTAAAATCATCTCGATGTGACATGGGGAGCTCATGTAAGGGTTGATACGGCCGTGAGCACGATAGGTTCGTCTGCGCATCTTGGGGGCCTTATTCACCTGAATGTGCTCGATAACTAAAGAATCCACATCCAAACCCTACAAGCAAAAAACACAAAAAAGTTTAATTTCCAGACAGAACCTTAAATAAGCAGAAAGCATACAGTAATAAGCTGCAATGTAACGGTAGCACCAAACATTAGCCCTCCCTCTCATCTCCCACGGTTTTGCAAACACTTCAGGAAATTGGCCTAAAGTGCAGATTTTACTGCAGCAGCAAAGGCAATGGTGGCTCAGATTAATGATTTGTTTCATCTTTGATTCCAAAGGTGTCCTAAGATAGTCATCATTGCCACCTTCCAGGCCCTTGCCTCCAATACAGATATATCTTAACGTGTGTGCATGTTGTACACTAGATTAGTTGCACTATTAAGAAGTTTACAGTACATTTATCCAATTTCACCAACTTCAACGACCCATTCATAAAAAAAAAAAATTCTGTAGGGCAAAACAAAGATCACACACTGCGCACATTGTACAGAAACAATGTTAACACAAAAAAAGCCATCTTATTTCATATACACATACGGGAACATGCATAGGCACATTGCGCATGCTATTCTATTTGTTTTACTGTCCCTAGATTGTAAGCTCTTTGAGCATGGACAACCTTGCCTCATTTCTGTAAAGCAAATTGTTGTACTTGTTATATCCTGTTTACCTATTGTACAACGCTGATATGATAGCGCTATATATAAAAAGAATCCCCTACTGGGGAGTTCTCAACGTACAATGGCATAGAAATAAATTCTCAGTAACAAAGACGAGGTCAACTATGAGAAATGTGCGATTTTCAAATTTGACACTTAAACTGGAATTTCATGCTTCATGGAGGACAACTCGTTACAAGAGCACGGCAAAACTACACAGAAAATCCTTGCAAAGCCAGTCATATTTCAGCGTCAAGGACCACTCACACAAGATAAACCTACCTTGAGTTCTGCGTTACTCTCAGCATTTTTCAGCATGTGCAGGAGGAAGTCAGCACTCTTTTTTGGCCAACGTCCCTGTGTCCAGTCCCACTGTTTGGCCTATGTGCAGAAAACATAAAACCGTTATAACACACACCAACACCTCATGTGCTTCCAATGTACAGTAGTAAAAGGGTCCCAACAGGAACATCAGGGGAATTAACCTGGCCTACCTAATGTGGACCCATTTGGTAATTTAAAAAAATGACGCCTTGAACATTGAGGACGCGGCCTCATGTTCAGCACTGGAATGCAGAGTACAAGCAAGGAACCCCCACACACCCGTTTCCCAAATAAAAACAAAATATCAGACATCTGAATCCGTAATTTATTCCTATTCAGATTATTATTGCTGTATTAATATGGGTGACTCAGATCAATGATTTGTTTCATCTTTGAATCCAAAGGTGTCCTAAGATAGTCATCATCGCCACCATTCTACCCAAAGTATTAATAGTATGTACATTTTTTCTTAAGTATGCCCTCTGCTACCCATGATTCCCTGTACCCAGTCACTGCTTAATATCTTATTAAATGCAAGTTCTCTTATTTCTAGAAACCAACTGTTGTGTTAAAAGCCCTTAAAGCCATATGACCCCCCCAAACCTGAATTGTCAAAGCTTTCAAATGTACTATACTTTAATACATTTATAACTCAACGCATAATTAGAATCATCCCTAGTAATACTGGATACCCAATCCTTTTTAATAAATTATTGTTTAATGTAAATTACTGCTTCTTTTTGCCAGAAACACCTAATTTTCATGTGACACAAAAAGCAGGCACTGATAGGCCGCTGACAAATAAACTAAAAAGGTTTGTAGGCAAGTGGTATCCATTCTTCTTATTCACAAGACAGACTAGAATAGGTTTAAACAAAACCTAAGAAGTTTCTATGGAAGGATGAAGGGCACTCACCTGGGCACACCTGCCGACACCACCGTTGTAGCGACGGAAAGGAACACACTGCTTCTTCAGAGTGACATCCTTCAGGTACTTAGTGGCTTTGCGGATGTGCATGCCCTTGATAGCTTGAGCCGTCTCACGAGTGTTCTGCAAGGAAACCCAACAGAATTTGGAATCATTATAAGCTTATAGAACGTTTAAACTTTTCCTAAAGAGTCATAAGAATATCCAAAGCAAAATAAAAAGTATTTCATTTCTCTTCAATACTGGTTGGTGCAGTCACGATCTTCACATGCATTATATCACGACATATGGTTGGTTAAAACAATGACCATTCGCTACGCAGCCAATTATCTTGTGTCATTTACAACAGAAGAAAGACCAGCTCGGGCTGGGTGTCACCCATGTACTAAGAAGAAGTTTGTAATACTGAAGGAAAGAGCATGCTTCAGATAACCCGACTTGGCATAAGAATCCTCGGGTCACTGCTACGTACAACACACATTACTGAACAATAACCAAACCATGTATACACAGCGTTTACTCCTCTAGATTGTAAGCTCTTTGGGCAGGGCCCTCCTCATCAGTTGTCTGTTAGTCAATTTGTTATGTTACATACTACTTATGTACCGTCTACCCATTGTACAGCGCTACAGAATCTGATGGCATTATATAAAAACAATAAAAAAACATGTATATACACAGTTAGTGCAAAGGTTTGGGGTCACTCAGCTCCATACACTTATGAAGATATTCCATTAAAGAGCAACCGTTTTCAGCTACAATAGTCATTTAAAACATTGACTTTGTCTGCGCTGGATTTCTGATCCATTTCATGTTATTTAAATTGACAATGTGCTTTTCTTTCAAAAACAAGGATATTTCTAAGTGACCCCAAAAGTTGGAACAGTGGGTTATATTTATCTAAAGATGAACTGCTCATGAGCTCTGTTTATGTTTAAGTCCACTCGGCTCAAAACTCAGGAAGAAAGAATATTCATACACAAAGAAACAGGTAATTTGGGTCTTCATCTTACCTTGAAGTGCACCCTGAGATTGGATCCCCGAGCCTTGCATGCTGCAGAGGGAAGAAAGCATGGTTATTGTGGTTGCCCAGGTTACAGACACCAATATCTTAAAACAGTTCAAGTGGAAAATTTCTTACATTTTGTGGGGTTTTCCGGGTCAAGGGAGTAGCGGACCATTTTCACAGGTTACCCTGAAACAGATATGAAGCGTTAGCCGTTTCAAACACCTTCACAGACTCAACAGACTGTCACCGCGTAAAGAAGCCGCTCAGAAAGAAAGTTTGTTTCATTATTTATCCAAAGGTGTCCTAAGATAGTCATCATGGCAGCTTCAAGGGACCACAAAGTATTTCGGGCCAAACATGCATGACAGCAAAACCCCATAAGTAGAAAGTCTACATGTTTACTAATAACTCCACAGAACACATACATGATCCACAACACACGTTTAGATTCAACACTGACACGGCTCACAACCCCTACGAGGCACATCCAGCCAGAAGCATGGACAGCCATACAAGCGCTTTCTATGACACCTTTACATAGGGACCAATGAGGTCTGCAAAGGTAGTGGGAGTCACAACAAGCCTCTACAACATGCTGAAGCGTTATATAGTTTACAGATACCACCTACCCTGGAATTCAGATTAACCTGGATATAAATTTAGACAGATCAGCATTAAGAGCACCTATTGCATCGATAAAATGCCTTATATCACGACTATTAGGCTGATCGACTCATTAGCCTGGCCGCTGCTTGCAGCCCTTTCTCTGAGTAATAGGTGCTTATTAAACTAGTACGAAGTCAGTAAAGAGCTCAGCGCTCGTTATAAGCATTAAAATGACCGCGCAAACAGCGCTCGGTTACGGAGAGCCGGGCTACAGCGCTTGTTGCTGCCCCTCCGGGATACAGGCCGCATCCCCGGTCCCTCCCGCAGCCCGTGACGGAGCCCTGCACTTCACACAAACCGACATATATCGCCGCCTTGCTGCTCCCGGGTAGTCAGGGTATTGTCCCAGTATGGTGAGGAAAGCCACCGGCTAAGGATGGGCTGGATATCCAACAGATTAAAGGCCGGGGCTCAGAGCCGCTCTCGGCAGCCATGTCTCACTCACCTCAGGCCGCGCAGGAAGAGGAATAGCAAAGCTTTCTGGGAGCGGTATCACAGTGCGAGATCTCGCGAGAAACGATACGAGAACACAATTTCAGCAAAGCGGCCATGTTGCCAACCAGGGTTGCCAACCATTGTGTTAGATTATGCGGTGATGCGACTGATGCGATGTTATTATTAACTATTAAGGCCGTGTGCCCGTTACCTATTAACCCTTTCATAGTCCATCACAAAGATTCTAATATATTTTAATATCGGTGGCAACCTAACGCGCCTAATATTGATTCTTATAAAACCGTGAATTAAAGGGACCCTCCAGTCATTAGGCGCTTATAATAGCTGCGTGGCCCCTTTAAATGTTTAAATGCCCCTACATGCATGTGCCCTTTCCAGGTCCTCCAGATAGTTGCCATGTAGTAGATTTGATACCCTGACCTCCAGTCAGCTCCAGCTTTGGCTCGGTAAAAGCGTCGGATCTTGGTCATTCCGTTACGTTTATTTATGTAGCGGCAGCAGATCCTGTAGCGGCGTTACAATAAGGGTTACAAAAAAGAAATGACAGTTTAAAATGACCGAGCAAACATTAACACGTACTGGTACAGAAGGAGTATAGGCCCTTGATCTTGTGAGCTTACGCTCTATTATGTGGTTAAAGGGGGGGTGACAGTAATAGAGGATGAGTGCTTGGATGAGGATGAGTTGATTGAAGTGAGGTGGCTTTATTAGGATGCCGGCTGAGAGTGTTGGGTGAAAAGGTTGTATGCTTCTCGGAAAAGTTGAGTTTTTAAATAGCATTTGAAAGTTACGTATCAGGGAAAAAGTTTGACCCAACGGGGAAGGCAATTCCAGACTTTCCAGCACCGGTGAAATCCTGGATGAAAGAAGAGGGAGGTCAGGGGTGTATTTGGATAGGAGGGTAAAGAGATAGGGGGTACAGAGTTGTTAAGGGCTCTGTAGGTCGGGGTTAGAAGTTTGAATTTGATTCTGGAGGGTATGAGGAGCCAATGGAGCGACTGGCACAGAGGAGCGGCAGATGAGGAACGGAGACAGAGAACGATTAATCCAGCTGCAGAGTTGGTGGATTGGAGCAAGGAAAGGTGGAAGAGGGGGAGAGCAGTTAGTAGGGAGTTGCAATAGTTCAGACGGGATATCACAAGGAAGTGGATTAGTATTTTGGTTGTGTCTTGCGTGTGGAATGGGCGTATTCGGGAAATGTTTTTCAGGTGAAGGAGGCAGGATTTGGTGAGGGACTGGAAGTGAGGGATGAAGGAGAGAGCAGAGTCAAGTGTGACACCAAGGCATTGAACTTGGTCAGCTGGAGGTCAGTGAGGCACTTTTCAAAACCCTAATCACAGGAGCAGAAACCGCTTCCATTCATTTTTTTTTATATACAGTGTATATATATATATATATATATATATTAAACTTCCGCACAATGTCCAAAATCCTTTTCAATTTTTAATTTTAATTTTTGGTTTTTACTCATTTTTGGACAATACATTTTATTTTCTACCCTTTCTTTCGTACAAGATTCGGAAATTCTGAAAAAATTCAGTCCTGTCTCTGCCCCGCCTTGTATATTAATTATGCTCCTCCTGAGATTTTTACTTTTATGTAATATAATAAAGTTTTTCTTAATGTAAGGAAGACTCACTTTAGTGAGAGAGTGGTGGATATGTAGAACAGCTTCCTAGCAGAAGAACCCTGAGGTCCACAGGACTCCTGAGATTTGTACTTTAATTTAATGTAATAAAGTCTTACTTATTGTATGGAAGACTTACTTTACTGTGGAGGTGGTGGATATGTGGAACAGCCTCCCAGTAGAAGTAACTTGAGGTCCACAGAACCCCTGAGATGTTTGTTTTTATTTTCTTCATCTTTGCACTTCTCTAATATAAGTTGGTGTTTTGGTTGATATTTTTAAAGATATTATTAAAAGTTTAATTTTAGCGTGATCTGAGGTAGGATTTTTTCAGTATCGATATCTCTGAGATTGCAATGGTTAACTATAGCCTTTAGTTCTTTTGCTGTAGATAATGTTTTGCATCATCCTTGTTTTTTTTTCCTGTGGAGTTTGCATTTGCTAATACTTAATAAGCAGCACCTGTTAGATTTATTGGACTCGGAATGCTTAACACATGTACCCACTTTGAACCTTAACCTCATTTTCTGGGTATGCTGCCAAGCAATTCTAGTCATAGCTTGTTGAAGCCTGTCTGACCCCAGATGAAGCTACATTTTTGTAATTACTGGCAACCGCCCCGGAAATTGTGCGAGAGGGAGAAATCACCCAGTTAGTTTTGTTGGGGATCGCCCTCGTTTTTGGAGATTCGACGAATGCACAAAATAGACAATTTATGTTTGGAAGAACTTGACTGGCCGCACAGATCACTGACCTCAACCTCATAGAACACCTTTGAGGTGAAATGGAATGGAGAGCCAGGCCTTCTTGTCCAACATTAGTGCCTGACCTCTACAAATGCTCTACTGGATGAATGAGCAAAAATGTTTTTTTCTATGGTTTTAAGTGAAAACCCTGAAAAAAGCATTAATACAAACCCATTAATACATTTATAGATGATTATAAGAAATAGTGTATGTACAAAAAATGATATGACAATTTTGCCCATTTCAGCTAAGTCTCCCTAATGGGCTATTTCTCATTATAATTTCCGTTGAATACCACAAAGTGCATTGAAACACTTTGTGTAAAGCTTGTGTAGTGTGTAAGGCAAAACATACAATAAAACGCTTCTATCTACAGTCTTTTCTTCTGCTTTCATTGCGTCTATCCAATGGATTCTGAAAATATAAAATATATGGGAATGAGTTATTACTACAGTTGGCGCGACGGGCTGTATACATTGTAAGAGAGCATCTTTTTTTTGCTTTCACTGAAATTATAATTATTGCTTTTTTCTGAGAAGCTGAATATTAGCTTAGAAGCACTGGGGGAATCTGCTGTAGAGCGATCTCTCCGCTCCCCTGGGGAAGTAGGACCATTTTCAGCCCATGACGTACCAGGTACGTCATTGGTCATCTTGGGACAACTTTTCATAACATACCAGGCTTTTCATTGGTCATGAAGGAATTAAAAACATTATAAATATGTCTAAGAAATTTGGTTAAATGCAGCCATATTGCCTTTATTTTAGAAAATAGCTTGAAATCTATATTAAAGGGTAAGTAGGGTAATTGAAAGCCTATTGTTTGGGTTGAAAACTGCTGTAATCCTGATCACTTTAAAATCTTGAGGAGGTAGCTTTGCCCATTAAAATTCCATTACTATAAAAAGTCTAATAAAAGCGGAGTTTAATTTTCTAGTAACAATGCATAATATTCTGTACGAAAGCTGTTTGGACCTGGACTTATTATTTTTCATTGATTTAATATATGGGTTAATGGTGATTTTGGGCCTCTGGTAAGCTGTTAGTTTTTTTGTTTTTGGCTAATAGAATTTTCCTAAACTAATTTTCAAAATATCTGCAAGTGTTTTGAAATATTCTACTGTCTGGTTACCTTATATCAAAATGTCTTTACTCTTTTACAGGGCAGACTGGCAACATACATCCTGCTTTATTACCATACCTGGGAACTTTTGGGCTCTGGCTATCCCACCAACCAACACATAATTGTTCACCCTGATCTTTATGTTTTGTGATTTACATACGCTATTAGATGCCCTCTCAAGACTGGTTTGGAGACCTCCCAGAAAAGATCCAAATCTGGTAAATGCTCCAAATTATGAATCTAGGTAAATTTGCCACTTCATTTCAAATAGTGATGGGAAGTTCTGAATAGTGAATCGGTTCATTTCGAGTTGTTCATTGAAATGGATCGATTCATGATTTGATTCATCGGTTCACTCCATGTCACTCACAGTAGTTACTACTTCCCAGTCCCTCCCTGCAGTCACACTGACGATTGGCCCTGCCCCTTCTACTTCCCAGTCCCTCCCTGCAGTCACACTCTGGATTGGCCCCACCCCTTTCCTTATAGGGTCCACACTGCTCAGCAACTAACCCAACAGTTAGTGTAAAATTTATATTTGGGCTGTTGAAAGTTAGGTGAGGTGGGGGTTAATTTAGGGGCAGTTATGGTTAATGGGGTGTTTAGGGTTAATTTAAGGCTGAGGACTGATAAATAAAGTTAACTTAAGGTGCAGTTAGAGATAAAGGGGGGCAAACTAAGGATAATTTAAATCCTGGTGGAGTGAAGATTAATCCTGTATTTATTTATAAAAGGATAATTGTGTCAGTGTGCAGTATACTGATAACTCAAAACTGCTTTGAACGGTTCTTTGAATCAATTAACTGATGAATCTGTGAACGAGTCTGTGAATTGATGAGCTGTAACCTGATCCCAGAGTCTGTGTCTGAGTGCTGTGCAGATGACTCACTCTAGGATCCGGTTACAACTGCATGATTCACAGACTGAACTGTTACAAATGAATCGTTCAGTCTACTGAACCTTTTCACCCGGATCATTGAACAACATTGGTTCAAAAGAACGATTGGTTCATGAACCGAACATCGCTAATTTCAAAATAGTTGAGAAAAACTAAGGCCTAGCTAGATGAAGCTTATCCAAAAATCGCATGATCGCATAGTTAAAGTCACCTCCTAATATCAAGTTATCAACAAACTTCATCAAAAATCATACCAGAGTGGCATGAAGCATTATTTCCACCTTGAGGTTCAATATGGCGGATGAGGAGGGCAGCTGGCCAGCTGCAAGAGCAGGACTGAAGCTTCTACCTCAATGCAGCGGCCATCAAAGAGCAAAGAATGGGAAACATAGATAAATTTAGATAAATCGATAAATAATATGACTTAAAAAATTGCAAAAAAAAAATGAATAAAATGCTAATTTTAAATAAATAACTATCAGAGATGTCACCACGACATCATAAGTGATAGCGTTTGGTTATAAAAAGGATAAGAAATGTAAAGTAGGTGCTCAAACACCTCATAACCCGTCTACTTGAAAAAACAATTGAAAAACATCCTTCCCTGTCCCCAACTTTAAAAATAATTAAAAAAATAGTGTGTAAGGGAGCAAATATGCGTGTGGGGGATTATTTTACTTGGTGGATTGTTTCATTAATGGCACCTAACTTGTGGAAGAAATGCTAAGACAAATTGCAAAATTTGTGGGATTTGTGGCATAAGGCTTTTCCTGGAGGCAAAGCGCCCCATGATATGCCTTTTAACTCCCTTTTATGCCACTCTGCCTCCTGAAATGCCTTTTAACCCCCTATATGCTACTCTGTCCCATGATATGCCTTTTAACCCCCTATATGCCAGATTGGAATATAGGGGTATAAGGCATTTCTGGAGGCAGAGTAGCATATGGGGGGTTAAAAGGCATATCATGGGGCAGAGTGGCATATAGGAGGGTATAAGGCATATCAGGGAGGCAGAGTGGCATATAGGGGCGTATAAGGCATTTCGGGGGGCAGAGTGGCAAGCCTGGGGGCAGATGTGCATAAATAAAAGGAAATAAAAACAATTTTTTTCTCAATCATAGCTTTTATCAAATATGAAAAAATAAAGAATTAAAAGTTTCTTACAAGAATATCGTGAAGAATAATGTGATCGCTGTTTTGTTCCACTGAATAAAATTGAACTTTTTCATCTAAAAATGTTTGCAGTAGCAAATGTTTTGATTCCATTATGTCTTATGTACTTATTTTATTAGGGCATTGTAACACTTTTGCTTTTCATTCCCAGTCCGGCCCTGCTCATGATAATACCATGCACTGACACCTACTCGAACATAACATCTATTACTATAACACACACTCATACTGACACCATACACTAACATGTACACACACTCATGTGAACATTATACACTAACACACACACACATGCTCACACCATACAATAACACCATACAGTAACAGATCCACGAGAACACAATATGCAAACAACTCATAGTAAGACGCAGTAACACACGTTGCTGTTGAACACCTATTTATTTTTAATACGTTTATCAGGTCATTCAATTGCACCCTGATATCTGTATCTGTTTCTCGCCTGAAGGCCAAACTTCTGTATGTAAGGATTTAGTACCCACATTGGTACTGTTTATGTGAAAAATTGAATGGATGGTTATAGTTACATGTAACCAGAAGATGGCGCCAACAGCCTAAAAACACTACATGCCAGCATGGATACATATATGTGCTGCACGCTTCTAAATCAGGAACATTCCGTCCGTCACAAACTATTGACCTGCTTGGTAGTTGCCATATTGCATATTAAAAATTGCATTTGTATCATAGTATTCTGTTGTTCAGGGCAGTGTCATTGTCATGGTCTTATATACATACGATAAGTGGCGTATTCTTGCCAAGGCCGACTTGGCATATTCTTGCCAAGGGAGGCAGGTCCAGGGGGGCCATTCCCCTCTTAAGTATTCAGGCTTCTGTAGCTCCAATGCTCAATGAGCCGATGAAAAGGGAGCTAACTGGACCCAACCGGCCCATTAACACTGTGGCGGGCCATAGTTTCATTCTCGCGTTCTTAAAAATGGAGCACGTGGGTGTGATGTCATATCCGGACACCCAGCAGTATGGATGGAGGCACGATGGGAGTGCTTAAGCCTAGGACAGTGCCGAAGATTAATATGCCACTGTATGGCCGGATACATAAGACGGAGGCAGTCAAATTGCCCATGATGGAGCACATCCACCAGATTCAAATTTATTAAGACAATGGCACAACCTTTATACCTTTTTTTTTTTTTACCAAGAATAATATTACCCAGTGATTTTAATTTGTTGCAAAAAGGCAAAGTTGTATGAATGATGGTTATTATTTTGTTTCAAATTGCTATTTCATCCCACAGCTGATTCGAATACTTAAAATTTTAAAGCCAGACGTGGTCAGGATCGATGTGTTTCCGCCTGAGGTGAGTAAGGATTCTGCTCTGAAAATTAGCCACTATGAAATAAGCTAGAGATGCACCGATATATCGGCGGCAGACAAATTCAGTAGCAATATTAATATATATATATATGATTGTTAACAGCAATTACACTCCTATCATGCCCAGGCAACAAGTGCATGCTGGACCCTGGGCATGATAGGAGGGTGATTGCTGTTAACAGTCATGTATGTATGTATATATATATATATATATATATATTAATATTGTTATTGATTTTTTTTGTCCAATTTTGGTGTGTTAATTACTTTTAATAAAAGTTATTTTTTAAAAAAATGTTTATCCTTAAAATAAACATTATTTATAATCACCTTTATTATTATTAGTAACATAGTCATTTAGGTCAAACAAAGACGCAAGTCTATCAAAAACCCCACACTGAAGCGATTTCCAATTGTGCCTAAAAAACAGGGGAAAAAATCCTTCTTGACTCCAAAGTGACTCCAAATCCAAAGATTTTTCACTGAATCATTGTGCTATTATTAACATTTTTGTAACAAAGCTACATATTTTATTAAGCTATAAAAAATATAAAAAATTACACCAAATCCATCAAATACAATGTATTCCGTGTATTTCAGATGATGTGAGGGGGCAAATGTTTTTGTTTTAAACAAAATGGTGTTCATTTTATGGGAAAAACTGTCTCTTTCAGTGGAACCCAACCTGCATGAATATTATTTCTATCGAACAGGAAGTGTATTTACTGACCGTGGACACGTGTATGTGTATTTAGGCTGTGACGCACACAGGGCCACGTGGGGGCCGATCAAACTTCAAGCAATTACCGTGACTCTCAAGTAACAGAAGGTAAGATTGGTTGCAGATGTTTAACTCCTCAGCCTCATTACAAGCAACAGACAGGAACCTGGACAATAATATATATTCTTGGGTTTGTTAAAATGTATTTTATATAATATGCATTACATAATTATATTATTATTAAATATATATTTGTATTATATCATATTTTAGCGCAGCTGAGTGATGTAACATTCTAGTAGCTTGATGTCCACAGGACCCCTGAGATTTTTACTTTTATTTAATGTAAGAACATTTAACTTAATGTAAGGAAGATTTACTTCACTGAGAGGGTGGTTGATATGTGGAACAACCTCCCAGCAGAAGAAGCCTGAGGTCCAAAGAACCCCTGATATCTTTACTTTTATTTAATGTAAGAAAGTTTGACTTAATGTAAGGAAGATGTACTTTACTGAGAGGGTGGTGGATACGTGGAACAGCTTCCCAGCAAAAGAACCCCTGATATCTTATATATAGGGTGGCGGAGAAGTAAAAAAGCCTCCTAGCAAAGGTAGCTTGCGGCCCACAGAACTCCTGATTGGTTGGACAAAAAATGGTTGGACAAAAAAGGCATCTTTTATTATCTTGAGGTAATGCGGTGGGAGCCAACATTCCTAAAACCTTTGAGATTGTGATGACCTTGGCTGCAAACCTGCTTGGATCTACTTCTCGAATTAAATGGGTCGGTTAGTCCTTGACGTGACCCAACTGCAGAATAAATAAATTATACTAATAAGAGGCATCTCAGCTGTTGTCAACTACCACTCCCATCATACTCAGCCATGCATGAATTTGCTTTTTAAAACAAACATAGGAAATTTATTGTAGCTTGACATAAACGGGTGAACTGAATTAATCTTTGCTTGCGAATATCGCCTGCGTGCGCAATCGGGGGTAGCGAGGGATTGGAAGAGCGAGGTCACGCCATCGGCAATCACAACGCGCTGGGAATAAAGCCATGAGATAAAAAACCGAATCCGGCCAAGCCTCCAAACTAGCTGGAAGAATACCAAATGGAATGCGGAATCCTGGGCAAATAACTCAAAGTAACCTTATCTTAATGAAAGAAAGACGTTTGCCACATTTTAGATTGTTTTATTATCATTGTTATGTTCTAGTAGTCACAATTTAACCAAATGCATGCCATTGGGCAATTCACTAAGGCGGTGGACCTGTGTTCAGACTGGCTGTGTCCAAACTACTCTTGGCAGGTATTCTGCTCAACTTTACTGTTCTTAGAAGTGTCCGGTGTTCTTCTCTCGTTAACCCCTTAAGGACAATGGGCGGTCCCTAAACCCATTGGAAACAATGCAATTTGAGCCCGTACATGTACGGGCTTTGTCATTAAGGGGTTAATGTCCTTGTGGCATGCACAAATGTAGTTGGATTCTAGTGTACGTACGTATATGAGGTCACAGTTTAAGAATAGCGGGTCAGAGGTTTAGATGTAACGTAAGGATGTGTTTATTTACTGCGATGGTGGTAGATAAATGGAACAGCCTTTCAGTAGAAGCGGCAGAGGGAATCTGATCACGCACGTGGCTCCTGAATTAAAGGACCGAATAAGGTTTGAGGGTTTTCACAGCAGGAAAAATGGGCAGCCTGGATGGGCCAGATGGTTCTTATCCGCTGTCATCTTCTATGTCTCAAGGTTTGTAAATACTATAATGACGCCAATTAATGCAGATTTCTAATCTAAGCCCTTTTTCTTGAATGATCTGGCATTCGCGCGAGTTGCGGGCACCCATCGCCTGGTTGAACATTGAACAGAAACCCGATGCGGTTTTTACTATAAACAGTAACACAAAGGTGAAAAAAATCCAGAGGGCAAATGAGGAAACCGGCTACCCTCCTTCTGTGAAAGTGGCCTGATGTATGGCAGGGGGAGTTCCTCTCCCGGTGGGGTTACTGGCGGTCAGATTTAGCTGAGTTTCCCATGCATTGCCTGCACCCCCCCCCCTCAACAGATCAACTCAAAGCTTTATTACAGTCAACAGATTAACCCCCGTCCCACACCCCCTAATTATTCCCTTCACAATCACATTTTTCCGTATACATAAGAAAAGGCAAATTGTTCGGCTCGGAGAAATTATTTCTTCTTGTGTGTTGGGTCTTTGTTATTCATTTACACAGCCGAGTACGGGATAAGTGTGAGCGTGCACTACAGAATGTCCCAGCACTGAATGTGTTAATGGACACCTGTCACAAAAAAAATGTCTATTGCATAAAAACGTTCTATGCGGGGTTAACATTTTTTAAACTATTTAGTATTCTTGGAGATGAAAAAAAAAAAAAAAAAAAAACAAACACACGCACATAAACCTGCCACCCATGAAGCTCATTATGCAAAGGTGTAACATTTAATTTAAGGGTTAATATAATTATGCTTTGCCCTTTTAAACACCCCAGGATTTGTATTCCCACCACTGCAGAGCTATTAAAAATAAAACGCTAAATTATCTCTATACATTAGTAATAAATCAATGGGACGAGGTGATGTAACCCATTAAGTGCCAGACAGTGATGGTTATGTGATAAATATATATATATATATATATATATATATATATTATATACATATACACACACACACACACTTAAATCTACATCTCACAAACCTTTAATCAAACAAGGCAAAGGCTGGCATTCTCTATACGTGCAGGATAGGACATTCACTCTTGAAGCGTAAGCTCTTTGGTCTAGCATCTCACTAGGAGCACACATTATACTGCTATTAGCTTGTACTATCAACGTGATCTCTCACATGTCCCATCTTTATAAACCGATAAAGCATATTTAAATATTTGAACTTTTTTAGTTAGTTGTGTGTTCATCTTATTAAATTCCTTCCAAAAGCGATTCATCTCATGTATAAATATTATACAAAGCACATCTACAATATATATATGTAAATATATATATATATATATATATTAGATCAGACCGGTTAAGCCCGCCAATCTGCCCGATTTTCCTGCTTAATCAGCGGTTGGTATCGTCTTAGATTCAGAAGCCGTATGTCTATCCCATGCATGTTTACATTCCCTTACTGTATTAGCCTCTACCACTTTGCTGGAAGGCTGTTCCACTTATCCACCACTATTTCAGCGACGTAAAACGTCCTTACATTACACCTATCACACCCTCGTGACACAACTACACACACCTCTGTATATTGCTATATATGTGTAAACATTGACACTACCCCTTGTCCGCCCTCTCCCCATTTCCATTTTCTCTCTCCCGCTCTCAAGCACAGCAAGATTAAGCCTCATCGCTTACACCTCTGCCATCAGATCCCTGACCCAAGCAAATTTAATGTCTAAGATAAATTTAGATCATGAAACATATGGAGCAACAATCACTGATCCCTGCTCTTTTAACCCTTGCATGCAGCATGCCCCCCCCCCCAAAGTCCCCATTAATTGATTGTGGAAGCTACATGGGCTAATGCTGATCTAAAGCTCTGCTGGAGGGGGCTATATAACATATTTTACTCCTGACACTCAGAGGTAATTAGATAGCCCAGCTGATGTCATTCTAAATTCTTTTTCAGGTCTCTGGTTTCTACCATCTGCTGCTAGTGGAAGATCTTGGCTTTAGGAGTAGTCTGGCTAGCGAGTGGAAAGATACATAGTTTCCAGTCACCAGACTGGGCTGCGTTGTTTGGCTGGGGCTGGATGCGAACCCCAGGTTCATGTGCTCCGCTGCGATCGTCTTGTGAGGAAGGGTGTGTGTATTCTTCCATTGAGAATTTGAATACACATTGTATGGGCGTGTTGGAGGTGTGACCAATCAGGAGCCGATACCTTGCTTTAAGAATATCGGCTGATGCCTCACATGACCCAACCCTACGTTTTATTAAACCGCAGACCCACCTACCGGCCGCTATTCATTGGGACAGCCGGCAACATTGTATCAACTCTGAACATTCCATCCCGTGCGCTATCCCAGGGCGAATCTAAGCTGAGAACCCATCATAAAACAGGCAAAATCAAGAAATTCTAAGGATTGGCTAGAACCGAACTCTAAAGTTTACCAGATTTATTCTTTTTTTTTTTTCTGGAAAGTGCAAGAAATGAGCAGCTTTCTCTGGGCTCTATGTTTATTCTTGGGGATTGCTGGGGCTATGGGGCAGGGGTCCCTGCTGGCTGAAGAGGGGCTTCTGAAGGGTGAGTGTCTCTTTAACTTATTAATGGGGGTCTGGGGGTCTCTTTAGTTGGTTGGATGATGTGATTGCCTTCATTGAGCTGAGAGAATTGAATGAATGGGACATGTGGATAGGGATTTAATTTCTGGTGTGTTTTTTTTTTTTTTTTTCTCTTCTCAAGATTCTGCCACTGGGTTAATTTTATAATCAACTATGAATTGTTATTAATCATTCTACTCGATTTTCAATTAACCTTTAATTTTTCATTTTTCAACTTTTAAGGACTCAGTCCTCCTTAAAGGGTGTCTCTCGTCTCTCTGTGTGTGTATATGTGTGTGATATATATATATATATATATATATATATATATATATATATATATATATATATAATATAATTTCTTTTGGTTGTTATTGGTTTAACAAAAAATAAAATTACACACATGGATTTGATTATTAGTATTGTGATTGTATGTATTTTTTGGAGCAGAGTTTAAACCAGCATGCCCTGTATATCTATGTATATATTTTTTTGTATTTCCACTAATTGTAATGTAAAAGATTACCATGCAAAGTAATGACTGGGTATTTGTATCCACTCATTGATTCAACACCGCAATCTGGCAAACGTTCCGCCATACAATAGGATTTCCAGTGTATAATTTGTGTGTTTAGCAGCACCGAGCCATGGCTGCATAATGAGACATCTGCCCCAAGTTATTAATACTCCAATCAGGGCATCCACACACCCAGCAGGATCAGATGGGGCATTATCTGCACCTGTAGGGTCCGCTCAGCGTACCCAGTCCATGATAACAGAGCCTTACTATGTAAAGCCCCCTAATTAGCGTAGCCACATGGCTGCCACAGTGGGGTCTACAATACCAAACAATGTCACTAACACAACCGATAAAGTCTTTTCTTTGAATCATGAATACTTCTTATTTGTTGGCTTTTTGCCATTGGTATAACACTTTTTATTTTGAGTTTATTGGACTCTGCCTGTTTATAGAATTTCCCCATGGCTTTTAAATCCGGGCTGGCCAGCCCATCACAAACATAGCGCCAGTCCATAGCGCTGTTCAGCTGATCTTAATATGTATAGCTTACAGGAAAGAAGAGAGAGGGGATTAGATGGAAACTTTTAAATACTTTTCTGAGATGGTGGTAGATAAGTGGAACAGCCTCTCGGTAGAAGTGGTAGCTACAAATGCAGTGAGGAAATTTTATAGCATTCATGAGATAGACATACGGCTCCTGAATCTAAGATAAGACCAACGACTGATTAAGGTCTGAGATATCATGTTTTTTTTTTTTCTTTCGATGTTTGAATACTGCGAATGAATGGTGTAATTCATTTGGTTTAATATACAAAGAACTATTTTACCCTAATCGGTATTAACAGTCTCTCCCCTTAACTAGACTGCATGGGTAACTGATTGCAGGTATAGCTGCTGTAACCAGAATTCTCCTCTTGGGTGCAGTATTACCGGCTCGTTTCACTCTAACCGGCTGTGAGATTGGAGCTATAGGCTCTCCTGGTATCTGGTCGTGTGAAATACATATTAATGGTTTCCAGTAACAATGCAGCGGGACTGGTTGGTCTTGTTATGGAAATAATATACCAACAATCATTTCCCGCTTCTGCCCTGATATTAGGGAAATGAGTAAGATTATGAATGAACATTGGATATGAATGGTAAACCTTGAAACGTCTGTTCTGATACATTGTTATTATTCTAAGATGTGAACATAATCCATAGCATAGAAAATTATTATTCTGATATAAATCTCTGATCAGCCAAAGCTCGTCGAGGGTGGTGGGAGTGGAGGTTAAGTCTTTGTCTGAATCCCCCTCTCCCCATCAGTAAATCATGCAAGGTCTGTCTGTCATACAATAACCTGGATCCTCCGCTAATCCACTTTTGACCCAAACATATAATGCTGAGCTGGGTGACTACTGTTTGTGACCCCGTGTTCTCTCCCTGCCTGCAGATGACACCATCGCCAATCTGCTGAAGGACGAAGATGACGTTTTGCAGCCAAATAAACTTCACGTGCGCTTCAATGCTCACTTCTCGTCTAACCCCGATGAGGGTTGTTATTTGTATCCAGGGCAGGATGACTGTTTGCTGAATTGTAACTACAACACGAGTTCAAAGACCTTCATCGTCATCCATGGATGGACTGTAAGTATTCAAAGACGTCCAATCTATTTTAATACACCCCAGATATGGGGTAAAAAGAAATGGAATGCTTCTGTTTTCTTCACTTGACGTTCTGCTTTGTCCGTGTATTCTTGGTACACCTCGGTCACAATGAATAAGCAGAGGAAACTTTCACCAATAATTCTGCAATTATACTTTTGTGTTGGACCTTGGTATTCCTCAAAAAAAACCTTGGCTTTTTGTCTTTCCGCCTTCCTGATTTGCGTATGAGATCGATGGAGGGAGATTTAATGGGGCAGACAGACAATCTGACGGGGCAAGGCACAGATCTAGGACCAGATGGTGTTGGCCATGCTTGGGTGGTCAGATCTCTCCTCCTGTAGGACTTGAGTTGGTCTACAAATGAATGTGATGGAAGCCTTATTCCAACTGCTGGGTGGCTGTAGCTGTCCAGCTGTTAATTCAATCACTGCTAGCTATTAAAGAATTAGAACGGAACGTCCTGTATTGTCTCTCTTCTGCATCGCTATAAGAGTCCAGATCATCTGAAAATGGCATTGGTCCCTTTGGTGTCCTTAGAAGAGAAGACATTTTTGGATAGTATACACACCAATACATCTTTAACATTTGTAGGATAAAAGTCAGATCTCAAATCTCGTTCATGTTTTTTACGGCGGCGTCCCTCTTCTCTCCCTGTAGATGAGCGGGCTGTTCGAGAGCTGGCTACACAAACTGGTGTTCGCGCTCCAGGAAAGAGAGCAAGACGCCAACATCATTGTAGTGGACTGGATTTTTCTTGCGCATCAACTGTACCCCGATGCTGTGAATAACACGAAGGCGGTTGGGCAGGACATCGCGATCCTGATGAACTGGCTACAGGTGAGACAAACCACGAACTGCAATGCCTAAGGTTTCTAACTCGTTATAGAACTTAGGATCCCTCCCGATATTTATATAAAAAAAATACAAATGAAATAACTTGCATGGAGTTTTTGTGTGTCGACGTTTTGGACTGAATGGCCGGAATTTATCTCTACAGGAAAAGGCGAACCTATCCCTCGAAAACGTTCATCTCATCGGCTACAGTCTCGGCGCTCATGTTGCGGGCTTTGCTGGGAATTACGTCAATGGCAAAATTGGACGGATTACAGGTTGGTTGTAAATGCTCATCTAAAAAATAATAATAATAATAATAATAAAAACTAAGATTTAACTAAAACTCAGCTTAACTGAAAGCTTCTAGCAGATGGGACTTTTCTGATTATTTTTTCTAGAAGTATATGATCCTCCTAAAACAGTTCTCAATACCTTACAGACTGTATCTGCACTAACCTTCTGCCTAGTTTTGTTTTTAAGAACTTGCTGCTTAAGGTTATGCCAAAGACCCCTAGGTCAGGAAACTATTAAAACTGATCTAGGACATTAGAGTGATCTAGAACATAGACATTGATACCGAGGAGCTCAGAACAGAAATAAATGCTGCAACATAAATTACAATTGGTATCTCTTATCCCTGTCTTGTATGAATAACCATAAAAACCCTATTCCTTCTTGCGTTTAATAGGGCTGGATCCAGCAGGGCCCATGTTTGAGGGAGTGGAACCACACAAACGTCTGTCACCGGATGATGCTGATTTTGTTGATGTCCTCCATACTTACACTAGAGAAGCTTTAGGGGTCAGCATTGGGATCCAGATGCCGATTGGCCATATGGACATATATCCCAACGGAGGAGACTTTCAACCGGGATGCGGCTTAAGTGATGTCATTGGGGCAATCGCCTATGGAAGTAAGTAGCGTGTGTGCGTGCATGCGTGCGTGCGCGTGTGTGTGTATAATCTGCTACATGGATACACTATATGTTATATCTGTATTATCCTATTGCTGTTAGAACAACCGTATCCTTGCCACGCTTTAATAGTGACTGAGGGTAAAAAAATGTTTACAGGGAGCCCCCACCTAATATTTTGCTAATTATTTATATTCCGCTATTCTCTCAGGTATCGGAGAAGCCGTTAAATGCGAACACGAAAGATCTGTGCATCTGTTTGTGGATTCTCTCATTAATAAAGACAAGGAGAGCTTTGCTTTCCAGTGCACCGATCCCACGCGCTTCAAAAAAGGCATCTGTCTGAGCTGTCGCAAGAACCGGTGCAACGCCATCGGCTACAACGCAAAGAGAATGCGGACCAAAAAGAACATCAAAATGTACTTGAAAACCAGAGCGCAGATGCCATACAAAGGTTAGCTTGATGGAGAACCGGCCTCCGTCTTACTTGGCCTTTTGCCTTTCATTTCATAGAATTTCTTATCGCCGTAGACACGATATCTTGGGTTGACTCAATATTCCACTTTTTTTCCTCCCCAGTTTTCCATTATCAATTGAAAATGCACATTTTCAAGTATAAAGAAGATGAGGAAAATGAGCCGACGTTCTCAGTCACCCTTATTGGAACAAACAACGATTCCGTCCCGCTTCCTCTTACAGTGTGAGTATCTGCCGGATGGTGGGTCGCATCGTCACAATGGCTTCAATTGTCTTGTGATGTAGATGCCTTGCCCCATAATTCCAGAGAAGGAAAAGTGACGAGGTTAAAATGTGTAGTTTATGAACTAGAGCCGACGTTTGTAACGTCCCTGGGTTTACGATTCCTTTTGAAGGACCAAGCCATATGAGCTCCTGCAAGAAGAGCTCAGCAGGCTCTGTATATTCCATAGGTAAACCTGCGTGATTTATTTAATTTTCTCATACACCCAACTATCCATTATGCGCGGCCAACTGAACTCGGCTCTTCCAGGAGAAGCTTGCTGGGGATGGCCCTTCACAATGTATAATAAAGGTTCGCGAGTTGGAGAAGAAGCTTTCCTGCTTCGATGACTTGCCATGTAACCCGAGAGTTCTCAGCCTGTCTCTGGCTAAATCCTCAGATACTCTGGGAAGTTACATTTTTATGTCGAGCTTATTAGAGAGAAGTAGTTTAAGAAGTCATCTTTTTGGGTGCCTCTTTTAAAGTCTGGCATTGAGTTTTCTTAACAGTGGTTCCTGTATGTATAGCGTAACCACCATATGGAATTGCTTTCCAAGAAACTCGTCGGCTTTCCATGTGATCTGGCCGTTGATCACGCTTCAGTGTTTATGGAATGGTACGTTTTCCACCTGACTCAACACAAGTTTATAACGAAAAAAAATTTAAATTTTTTTTTTTTTTTTTTTTTTTTTTTGTTTTTGTTTTTTTTGTAGACCTGAGCAGATCGGATACAACTTTACAAACACGTTCCTGGTCTACACAGAGAATGATATTGGTGATCTCCTGAAAATTAAGCTGAAATGGGAAGGATCCAAGCAGACGTGGTATTCATTCTGGAGCTCCTTACAGACCTACTGGTCCAAGACTCCGACCCTCGAACAGGAACTGCATGTTAGACGTATACGGGTCAAGTCTGGAGAGACCCAGCAGAAGTAAGTGAACTCAAGCTGTCTCAACTGGACAAGATGCTCCTAATTCATTCTTATGGTTCTAGAAGGTCCATTTATAAGTTCGCTGTGGATTATTTTATTTATTTTTCTTAATAAGAAAGTAATCATGTTTTAATATGATTTTCCTTTTTTGTCTTTTTAAAGGTTTACTTTCTGTCTTGAAGAATTTAACGAGAGTCTTATAACCCCTGGCAGCGAGCTGGTGTTCTCCAAGTGCAAAGACGGCTGGGAGGTAAAGAAACACAAAAGGTAAGACTGCAAATGCAAAATGTTGCAGCTATAGGAAGAAAAGTAATAATAACCTGTTTCAACTTGTTGTGCCGGCCCTTCTCTACGTTAAGCATTTGGTAATTGCACTTATTTTGTGAGGTTTGTGGGAATCCTAGGCATGGTATCAGAGATCCACCAGCTGATGTAGGGAAGCCTACAGTAGACCAAACTATTCAGCAATTCAATCCCACGTTACCCGCTAGAGCTTTTTCACTCTTTATGGGTCCCTCCTTAAATATATACCATGATTAGAAAGACTCTGGTCTACCAAAATAAGAGCGACCAGACTTTGGACCCCCATAGAAATGAGGTACAGATCTCATTCTCAATCCAGTTGCCTCGTTAGTCGCGTTGGACTGATGACTCCATCACAACTAGGACTCTAATGTTCAGTTTCCACACTCAGCCAGCCACACGGGCAGCCCACGACCGACATGCGAGGCAAACTTCTGGGCTTGTTTGCTCCCTTTTCAGGTTTCAGTTTTCAAACTTTTTTTGGTATGCTAAAAATTTTAGTTTCTGGTTGAATAGTTGAATATCCGGCTAGCCATACACCTTCGGGAATTAGACACCTGAAGCTTTGGGTCTGTGAGGCTCTATGTTGTAAGAATTGAATGTGTTTTTGTGTTTTTTATTTTTTTATTTTTTTTTTTAATAATCCAAGATCATTCCTCATTCTCTTTTTATTTTCTTTCCCAACAGGGTAAATTTGGTCTCTTAGAGAACTCTGCTGCTGCTTTAACTAAACAAATGGAAGAATGTTACGACCAAACACCTTTGAGCGGAACGCTGTTCTGCTTCCAACGCACTGAAGATTGAGCTGCTTTTTTATTATTATTGTTGTTGTTTGTTTATTATTATTATTAGAATGCTTCCATGGACCTTGATTTTTCATAGTTTGGCGTCTCTTGGACTGTTACAAGAAATTGGACAACTGAGTGACCTTTTTTCCTTATAGCATCTTTTCTCCAAAAAGAAACCCTACGTTGTTTACATGTTTACTACTACAACCCTTTCCTAGCATGTTGCTAGAACTCAAACATGTCTCAAACTGGTCCAATCACCGAGAAAAGGCAGCTCGGGTGATTCGGATGTCTAACTTCAGGAGGCGCTCGAGAAACCAATTATATTTGGTCCTGCAGAGATGTCCCAAACTCAAAAAGATTAGAACTGTCCCAATGAGGTTTTTCCTGTTGATTTCCGTAATTTTTTTTGTAATTTCAATGTTCTTCGCTAGTGTTCCGTCCAACTGACTCCTGCAGTATTTGTGAATTTTTATAAAACCTCTTAAGGTAACCGAGAGGGCGCTTTGTTTCCAGGTGTGCCAAAGTTTCTCTTTTAATTTATTGACTTTTTTTTTTTCTGCATTTTTATTCTGAACTATTTTTCAGTCATTTTGAAGGCCAGCACAAGAAGGGTTTTGCTGTTTTTTAACCAGAATACAGTGAACTCTTTTAATGCGGAATATAGTTTCAGAGAACCGTAATGAGCGCGTAGGTCCTGTCCGAGGCCAAAGCTTTCGGAATGATATTCTAAGGGGAATTGAAGGAAATGCTCTCTGCACTGATCTCCTTAAGTACTTTGGCTGTAGGAAAGGTAAAACCAATGCCTGCCCTGATCGGCGACATAAACTATAGGCTTATAGCAAAATCTGCATGGCTGAATTCATCAAGCTTGCGTTATTTGTTCAAATGATGTTAATGACTTCATTCCCCAATCATCCAATCACGGTCTTTGTATTTCATTCAATTGTCCTTTTTTTTTTTTTTTATTTATTTCCCCCCCCCCTTCTAGTTTTGGATTTGGAACTTGGTTAAGAAGGTGCTGCAGTAATTACCGTAGTTAGTCTTTTAAAGCAAAATATTAAGCAGAATTTTGTTAGAGGGTCTTTCAGTTACACTTTAATGTCACCGGAATGACTGCGGGGATTAAACTTGCCTTTAAGATCTGACCTGTTCCACCAGAAGTGGGTTATCTTTTATGCGTACCATGTTGACATTGCAGCAGCAACTTCTCCTTGATTTTCCTCCGGTTTTTAACACGCCATACTTCAAGTACAAAAAGGACATTCGTCTGTAAAAGATTAAACTATTCCACAATTAGTTTAGAACTGTATTTCCTCTCTAGAGAATACCGCAGAGCTTTCTGTCTCGCTGAGACGTTGTCAGACTGTGATTCTGGTGGAAGGGATGTTATCTCAATGAATAGAAGGGAAGAGATTATATTAATCAATCTCCCTTCTGTATTTAGTTTCTTATATTGAACTGCAGGTAAAAGTTGCTGTAGAATCCGTGATTTCCACGCCAGAAGCTCATTCAGACTGCAGGATGTGTTTTTACTCTTCCTAGGCCAACTTGCCTGCATATTTTTGGAAGTGAATTTTTGTCCTTGTTACTTTGTAAAATATATATATATATCTATGGCTTTATATGTATATACAGACTTTTGTATGCTGTGTTTTGTTATTTATTCTGTAAATATGTAAAAAAGAAAAGTCAACATTGTCTGCATTTGTCATTAACACAGCTGGGTAGGCACAACTAGGGCATCTTGAAATTATTTAAGTTTAATAAAAATATCTGGTTATTATTTTGTTTTTGTTTTTTTTATCATTTTATCAACAAAGATGTCTTTTGCAGAGGAATGCAATGGTTTGAGATTTGCCTTTTCCCCGCATTTGATCCTCCGTGAGGTTTTTAAGAAGGGAATGTTAACCAATTACACACAAACAGAGACACCAGACACAACCCCTCTGTGTCCCACTGCACAATGCGCCGGTTACAAGAGGGAACTTTTGATCTTCCCAACCAGCTCAGCGCAGCCTCCGTAGACTTTTAGGACGCGGCGAATTCCTTCTCTTGTACGCCGCGCTCCTTCTATTGTACCTGGGATACAGAAAGCGGAGGGTGATAAATACATTAATAAATACATTGTGCTTAATAGGCACAACCACATGCATTCATACAGAGATATCCCACACATGTACAGAATGACTTCTAAAAACACCAACCCGCCTTGGCACCCGCAATATCTGTGTATTGGGCCCTCAACCATGGATTGCAGAATAGACAAGCGCAAGGTTACCACCCCCACTTTAAAGATGACTAAACTAAATAAGCCGTGGCTGATGTACCGGGCATTGGCCCAGCGAACTACATGCCCAATCTGGGCCTGAATAACACCTCCACACAACAGATGTCTCCAACAGGAAGCCACAATGGTGGCTTAACGTACCAGGGCCAGTTTTAGTCCCAGGTCGGTCCTGCTTCTGCTGGTCAACCTGGACTCATGCGAGGACTCACGTGGCTCTTGGGAGGCCAATATATGGTGCCAATGTCTGGCTTGCCTTCCTCTACAGAATTCATGGATAGGAACGACAGGCTGGAGTCTATTCTGTGTGCACACCAAGCCTGGGCAAACATCCAGTTACTACTGACTTATATCTACATCTTAAAGCTGGGCCGTGGGCATATGCCCCGTTACGGCATAATACTGTGGGTTCAGTAGCCCCTTTTTCCCAGTATCCAGAGTTTGTGTTGTACTAGGCATGATATCCAACGGCTCTTTCAAATTTTTAACGCTATGATCATTGTCATCTATTATACATTTCTCTATTTACCTTCTTACTCCATTCTCCCCATTCTAGAGCAATGGGTAAGCGGAACACAGTTTCTTCTTACCCAAGGTCATGGTGGTTTACGCATACAGCCAAGCGACCAATGATGTCTCCAATGCGTGTACATCTATAAAGGCTGGTAATTTGGTTATTGTTTCTGACTCTGAGACATAATTTAGCCATGGATGTCCCTTTAAGAAACTAACCAACGCAAGATAAAAGTGAGAAACTCACTTGATGGAAAAATAATTCCATTAAAAACAGAATATAAAGCCAGCTGGCGCTCAGATCAAACGGTGTTTGGTAATAAATTATGGGAAGGTTAACTTTGACCAGGTGGCTGCTTGTACGCACAAAATAAGGCAAACACATTTAGAGAGCATTTAGAGAGCGTAGACAATGAAAAACATAAAATGTGGAATCTAAAGAGCGAGACATCTGCAAATGCCCGGTCTATGAGTAACATGCAAAAAAAGGATTGAAAAAAAAGTATTTTGGCAGAAAAATATTATATTACATTATATATATTTAATGCTGAAGGTACAAATTTTAGCTCTCTGCAAAGTTATGGCTTATTTGCTGGAAAGTAATTATTTGCTCCCTTGTCGTCATCATGTGCTGCAAAGCCATGAGTTATGACATCATATCCTGTTCCTTTCAGACAGGGCTGAGCCTAGGCGGGTGTCAGCAGGGAGCATAGGAGATAGAGGGGCACCGAGTGGTCTCTGAAATTGTTTTTTCACAAATGAACTGCTCGTTCTTGAAAACGTTTTTAGTGTCTACTCGGCGCCCCTCTCTCCCCTCCGCTGTCTGCTGCCTAGGCGCTTGGCGCCCCGTGCACCCACCCCAGCCCTGATTCTAGATGTGCAGAACGGTGCAAATTGTAGATATATTTGCTAGAACGGTCACCAGTAATCTGGCAACCGTCTGACTGAGTCGCCTTAAGCAAAGACCCAGGAGCAGGGGCTTTGCTGGGGGCACTGAAAGGGCCGAAGTCCCAAATGTTTCACAGGGAAGCCATGAATCCAGTATGCTCCAGGTACGAGCAGTTAAGCGAGGCTGTGGTATGTTTTACATGGTTCTGAAATTCTACCGACAAATGTATTCCCTCACAAGAAAGTGTCACTTACTTTCCACATTCCTGCAGCTCCCAGTAACCTGTCGAGTATTTAAGAACGATAAACATCAGACAAGAGAACTAAGAGTCCTTTTAAGGGACAGTTTAATGCACCTGACAGCCTTATAAAAGAAGAACGCATATTAAAGTACGCTAGCCTATATATGTAAATGTATATACATACATCCTAGACATTATACTGTATATATATATGTGTATATATATATATATATATATATATATACACACATAGTGTGCCTTTAATACACATTATGTGTGTTTAATACACATTAACAGAGTATCTCTTTGTGAAACGCTCCTCAGGACTGATTAGCTCCGTCCAGTCTAGTTTGATGGAAAATTACAGCATTTCATAACATTAAATCGACAAGTATGGTTTTTTTTTTCACATTCGTGAACCATAAAATGTTTTATTCATTATGATTCCTCTTGTGTGGCCATCATCAGTGCCAAGCTGTTCAATAATGCCCTGGGCTCCAGGGATAGATATTCTTTTAAAGCTAGTAATGCCCCTGGAAGTGGTTGAAACAATTCTCCCAAATCCTAAAACAAATCCTTGTTTCCACGTTTGTGTTTCTGCCCACATATCTGTCAGCAGCGTTGTGATGACTTATACATCACATGACCGTTGTGACGTCATGAAAGATGGCAGGAAGCGTCACGTGATGTTCTGTCCCTTCTGGGACACCGGACAAATGCCATTGACACCAGCCCCAAAGCCCCCCCCCCGTGGTAGATTAGTATTAAAATATCTTGGGATAGTGGCTTCAATATTTGAAATTATATTTGCACATTTTGCCCTAATTGCTTGGCGTAAGGATGAATGATGGCACCGTTATGAAGTCACCCTTTGCAGTGCATGTCTATGTAAATCCATGTAATGCTCAATGATATCCATGGAAACTTCCACCATCATTCATGGAAATTACTCATACGATATCTATTCACATGTCAGGTTTTAAATCCTCTAATATCCAAGAGTTCCAGCTAAACTTTGTAAGACAGAACCTTGGAAAGGCTTTCCAGAGACACAGAGACGAAAGGATGAAGAAGAACAATTTCAAGTTGGAACATGCTCCAGTCACCAAGAAATATCTTAAAGGAGCAGAAAAAACATTAAAACCAGAGTTAAGGCAGACAACTAAGTTATCTAAGATAACCCTCATATCTGCAAACCCAACCTGTTCAACAGGCACGTGTTCTGTCCCTCCGGCCTCCCTCGGTTCATGAAACAAGAGATGAGAGGATGAGAGTCTGATCCCGAGGGTCTTCTAAAGAATTCTTTTTATAACACGAGCATGACTGGTGATCTAGAGGATTGTATTCGGGACAGATGAGATGCATGAGTTGGGTGTCCAGGGAGGTCCAGGATGTCTACATTGCTGGACCTCCTTGGAATGTTATACTGTGACATAATTATGACATTAGCTTCTTAATCTCTAGAAGAACCCGAGAGAACTGGATAATGACTCTCCATGAGTCTAGAGGTTTTATAATGACTTTAAGGACTCCATTTTGCATATTAACATTCCTCTAACACACATGATTGGTGATTGGCGATGGTGGGGCAGTCCTGGCACGGTGGGGCTGCCTGATGACATAAGTGTGGCCGACAGCTGGATATGCGCGGCGGCCTACAGATTATTGGACATTTGCCCAGTGTGCCAGATCCGGGCCTGACACTCAATGTATCAGAACATCTGTGTCCAAGAAAGGTGTTCTCTCTGGTGCCTTGTAGTCATTTTTCTCTTTCTGATTCCCGCTTTATCTCATGGGTTGGTATACACCAGATATCAGAACTCCACCTGTTACAAGGTTCCTGATGTCGGGCGGTGAATGGAGCTTCTGTTACCCGGAATTTCCTGTGATCTTTGTCCTCTGTCGCACAACACAAAAGCCTCTTAATATCACCAAACACCCAGCCTTGTGATACAGACTATGCCAAGAATGCGAAGGAGAACAAGAGTTCCAAATCTCTCATTAAAAACCTTGTGACCGCTGATATGAGGGTAAAGTAAAGGAACAGTCCGGCCGATTCGTTGTTATTGTTTCAATAAGGTATGGAAGCTCCCTACCCGATAGGCGCTGTGGTAAAGCATGACGTTTTCAGGAGTACGTTGAACACAATGCGCCACCACCACGGGCACCGCTGAGTTCATTGTCTGGAGTTATCAACGACCTGCCGAGTCTTTGCCGATCGGCTAAATCTGCAACGAAGATAGGGAATAGAGATTCAGACGTTCTGTTTTCGTTGTAATCATCTTAACAGTTTAACCAATATGGAGACAAGATGTTTTGAGTTAGAAACATAGAAAAATTTGAATTTTACAGCAGATAAGACCCCAGACTCAGTGTAAAGACTCAGATCGCCCCCAATCAATTCTTTTTTTTGCCTTTTTATAGCTAAAGTTACTATGCTTTTTTTTATTAACTACCCGTGTGATGCTTTTGTCGTTTTTTTTGCCAAAACAAACTGCTGAAGTCTCGTGCTTATTTAATGTATTTATTTGCAGGTTTGGATTTAAGCGCTGGTAGTTTGTTCTTCTTCTTTTTTTTTTTGTTTAACATGGCTACATTTCTGGGAGATTTTTTTCTTCCGGTTACACTTATTTTTCATACAATGTATTTTCTTAAAAAATGTGGTCTTTCACTTGATATAGCGACCCAGAGCGTCCAGTGATGGAATTTCAGGAGTCACCGTGAAAGAGCAGAGAGACACAGGACCAGAAGCAGGGTAACCACACTCCCCCGAGTGTTGGGCCATCAGGATTGTGCAGCTACATACCAGGACGCTGAAATAGTAGCGGGAGGTATCCAGTACAGATAACAGGATAGAGAGATATCTTGCAGCTTTAGAAGCTGAAGCTAAGAGCAGAACTGGAATCAAAGAATCAGAAGTTCAGGACAGAGCATAACGAAATCCAGGAATGGATTGTAGCGAGACAGGGGAAGCCAGAGAAATGCAGCTCTGTGGCCTGGATGGGGCGGGAGACACACATAGAATAAAGTAATGTGGTAGGATGACATCCATTTTATTTCCTTAATTTTCTTTCTTCCTGTCTTACCTTCCTTCCTTTCTCTCTGCCTCTCTCCTTCCCTTGACTTTGCCTTTCTTTCTTTCCTTCTGTTCCTTCTTATCTTCCTTCCTCCACTTTCCTTTCCCTCCCTTTCCTTTCCCTTTCATTCCAATCACTTCTTCCTCTCTCCCTCTACATTTCTTTCCATTCCTTTCTTTCTGTTTCTTTCTCTTTCTTTCCTTCCTCCCTATCTCACTTCCTTCACTTTCCTTTTCCTTCCTTCCCTTCCCTTTCCTTTCATTCTTAAGCATTTACATATATATAGACAGGGGATTACTTTTCCTCTGGTCCTTCCTATCTTTCCTTGCTTCCTTCCTCCTTCACCCCTTTCACTTTCCCTTCCTTTTCCCTTTCTCTTTCATTGAGCATTTACCCATATATAAAAGGGGATTACTATATTTTTGTTTATGTAATCCTGTCTATATATCACTTATAGACAATTCTATAGCCTTTACAGTCCTTTACATTCTGGTCTTCCAGGAAAAACGTTTTATATTTCACAAGCTTTCTGCCCCCATCACCGTATTTATAAACCAGTACTTTATAAATAAATATTCTGTATGTCACTGGTTATTTGTTGCCAGAGATCCTGCTAAGGGAGTGAAATGTTCTGCAGTTCATCCCGGAGGCTCAATTGACAGACTTAAAGACCCCACGCCGTACCATACATCATCTACCGAGGTCACCCTGTCATATTGACCAAGAAGCGATGGATGTTATTTGCCTTGAGGTTATATAACAGCATAAGTACGTTAAGTTGTGCTTATCTGTTGTTGACAATAGGGAATGCGAGGAAAGCTCTTAAAATTGTTTTCAATCATATTTTTAGCTGGGGGATTTTGAGCAAAGACTGCTTTTTAAAACCATTTAATTTTGGAAAGTGCTCTATCTTGTGAGTCCCTATAAGGGATTTAACAGCACCCATCCCTTTAATATACTCGAGCGTAGATTAATGTTAATTAAATGGGATATATTGTATATGGTAATTAGTTGGAAAAAATAGTTCTGTGAAGCAATTCTGCATAAATATGTAAATTCTGGGATGTTTCATCCGTACCCAAAGTAAGCTGGGGGTAAGTGGGTAAGTATGCTTTTAGACAGGGCAGGATGAACCAACTGTATGAAACCAGTTTATGGAAAGAAACAGGAGGATCAGCCAATGGCATGTTTGTTTGCGAGACCTCAGCATATCAGATAGCATAAATGCAATTGGCTGCTGTTATTACCACTGATTGCAAGAGTAGAAGTGCTACTGAGCATGTGCAAGAAGTGTACATCGGAATGCTTCCTGTTTCAATAGAGGCAGCTGGGGGAGGAGTTAAACCGAATTAAAACTCTCATTTTCTAACTCCAATAACTAAGCAGCACAGTCTCTGATTTGCATGCAATAAAATGCATTGGAATTCATGCAATATAAACTATAACATTTAACATGACAATGGGGCTGGTGTGGACCTCTCATTTTATTTGGATAATGATTAAAAGGTTTAGCCTGAAGTCGTCGTTGTAAAATGTTCCTGCTCTCGGAGAAACAGAAGATCTGCATCGCCGGAAGGACTTCAGAAAATGAGTTTGAATTGGGGTAAAATATACAAATCCGGGTTCGGTTACCTTTAAGACATAAATAAGTATCATGCCTCTCCGTCAACATATTTCATTTGAACAGTAAATCCTTCGCCAACGTCCATTAACATCGAAAAATAGATCTTGGCTCAGTGGCAAACATGTTCTCAGAACACTGTCCCAACGGAAACTCAGGAGGTGTCCGATCTGCAGGAACGCTGGTATGGGGCTACAGAGATCATCATGTCCCAGCTAACGAGAATGCAATAGATTCAGTATCCACGAATTGCAAAGATATTGGAAATGTCCACATTCCATACAGAAGTAGCTCCCCCCCAAGGCATGGCACATTATGAAGTAGGGCATTCTCTTTTCTAGTTTACCACTACATACCCAGTAGCTGAACAATACGGTCATTGTTTACCAATATGGGACTAGATTGTGTCACCTGCCCGGTACAGGGGGCAATAGACATCATCCCTCAGGCATGTCTAGGGTTTATCAGTGGCACAGGTGCATTTATTGAACCTGGACCAAAGCACGATACTGACAGACTGTTTCAGTGGGGATCATAAGATAGAACGTAGTGTTTTTATCGAATGCTTCGGCTCTTGACATTCTACCTGTACAAACCAGTACAAGAGCAGATCCAACAGGCCCCGAGGATAAGATCACAAAGGTCTTCTGCTTGAGGTGGTTTCACCTGGAACAAGCTTGAGCTAAGGACACAGAGGGCCCCCTAGCCCATTCTGCATAGGCAGACATCAATATATACTATATACCCATACTTTACACCTTGAATTACGGCTTCCCAATGATCAATGATTATCCGCTTCATGATTGTTGCCACGGAAGGGTTTGAAACGCTGTACAGATGTAACAAGTTACAAGTTTAAGTTCATGCTTTAGATAAAACTCAAGGCAGTTGCATAATGAGGCGTAGGCTGCGTTAGCGTAAGTCTGTAATGGTAATTGGAGACAGTCCTAGACAAAAAAAAGGCACACAACGTAGTTACATAATCACACAAAATATCTCAAGTGTTTCAAGGCATCTGTTGAATCCTATGAGCAGCACAGTATGGAATGGCACAGACATTCATTCATCAAGACTGGCTGCGTGAAGTTGAGGACAGTTGGCACAGACCTTGCGGCCAAGGTTGTGGTGGCATTCCATACACAATGTGATCTCTTCTTTTTCTAAACTTCCCTCCTGTACTTTGTTAAATCCCTTTATGTATTTAAATGTTTCTCTCCCATCCCCCCCTCTCTTCTCTCCCCCAAGATGGACATATTGAGATTTTTTCGGTCTTTTCTGATCATTCCCCGTTGTAGTCGTCCTCCTCTGACCTCTGTCCAATTTTTCAATACCCCCCTTGAGATGGGGTCTCCAGAACGGCCCCCAATACTCTATATAAGGTTCGACCAGTACTTCACACTAACTACTTTTTATTATTTTGGGAAGCCACCAACATATAAGCAGAATTAAGTGAACATTTATTATTAAATGCTACTGGTGGGGGGTTGGACACCATAGTCCCCTATCCTCTAGGACCCCCAGCCGTTGATGTGTTCAGCGGAATACATAATGGTGTAATGCCCTCTAACTTTCTCTGTGAATGACACACGGCTTTTCTCAGTCATGTCTCGCGTCCCGTGCTGGTATTGCCTGCAGGTATTCCGGGTGCCGTTATCACATGTCACGCTGCGGTTGTACTATATGTAATGTACACAGAGTTGCTGGGTAACCGATTGTTTAATCACATAGAAAGCCGTGTTGTGAATCCGTCCCCTGACCGTGTCCATAGCGTTTCATATCGAACGTCATCGCATTTTTTTTTTTAATCTAAATTTTCTGTAATGGTATTTACATATTTAAATAAGCAGTTTTTACATAAAAAGAACATCTAGTGAGAGCAGTCTTCTTAATTTCCTGTTCTCTGGATCCGCACGATTATTCCTGCCCATTAAGTTAGCTCTCCCCTATTGTTAAGCTGCTGACTGTTGTTGATTGGTCCGGGTAGCCTTTTAAGAGTCAGGGAAAAGAGACAACTTTAGGGCAGGAAATGATTATGCCACATTTTGCAACAAATCTCCTTTGGCGTTTAAACAAAATTTCTCCAAAACAACTGGACTGATTGTGAAAAAAGCAATAAATGCAAAGCATATTTTTAGATAAATAAATGCATTTGCAAAAGCTGTGAAGGGGATAATTTCCTTTTAAGGAACTAAAAACTATATAGAAACATTCATAATATATATATAAAAATAGAGCAGACACGTGAACGTTAAGGACAGCAGCCATGAAATAGTAAAACAATGGATTATGTGGATGATGGTTTATTTTATTGAAATTAAGCCTGTTTAACAGGGTTACAGTAGAGGATGTAGGTGGGGACCTGTTCTTCTGGGTTATTCCGTCCCACAGCATGTAAGCAGGCATGTAGATTGACCATTTGCCACTTTGGGCAAATGCCCGGGGTACAAGTAGCCAGTAGCGCCATATTCTTAGCCCTACTGGTGCTCCAGCATTGGATTGGGTCCAACTGTGTATATGTATTTCCAGCTGGTGGCCTCACGTAGCTCTGTTAGCCGACTCTGGCCTTTAAGTGCCAAGACCGTTTAGTGATCCTCGGTCCAAACCTGCATGTCAGCTTTTCTATGTGTGGCATCACTAAGGTTGGTGTCACCCAGTGTGCTGTCTCGTGGTGCCACCGCCATGGACCTCCTCCAGACCAAAACAATTTGTTATGAGTTTACGCAACGTAGAAAAGACGCATTATTCAAAAATAATCTGAAACATCTCATGAATACAGCAGGTTCGTTAAGAACGGATTGGGATCTCCAGAACGCGTTTTTCTCATTTATCTGTAAGACGTTAAAACGTCGAAGGTTTTTTTTTACCAACAACGGTTTACCTCCGATCATCAAAGCAGTAGAGCCGTGCAAGGTTTGTGTGAATATCCCCCAGAGCCCGGCGGGGCTGCACAGGTGGAGGCAGCCAGCAGCTTGCGGGCAGATGAAGCTGCCATACCCTGCATTCCCCTGTCTATTATTTGCTCTACACACCGTACATTGTGCCGTTACATTGTACGTTCCGTCTCCTACAGCCTGTTGTGTAACAAACTCACGTGTACATACTTTCTCTATACTCAGCTGTACTAACTGGCTTATTAAAGGGACACTCCAGCCATATATGCATCATCAGAGGTCTCCTTGGAAGTCTGTGAGTCTCCCGAAAACGTGTTTGTTTCTCTCGCCCCCCCGACGCACGCAAGAATGTCCCTGATGCGTCGCTGTAAAATCACTGACCTGAAGTCACTTGAACTCTTATCATCTGCTCCATGAACCAGGACTCCCGGAGCGCTTCCGCGAAAGGAAGCACTCCAAGAAGCCAGAATAATGCAGTCAGATTCGAGGAGCGAGGTGCAGAAACGCTTCTCTTTCTCCACGAATATGTCCACCCTTTCGAGGAAGCGCTCTGGGAGGCCTGGTTAACAGAGCTGATAAAACTCAAGAAGCGGAAAAAGAAAGAAGACAGAAGGCCTAGGAAATGAGACAAGGCCGCAGAAGTGGCAGGCGGAGCAGGTAGGGGTCATTGAGAGGCAGCGTGTGAGAGAGTGTGAGAAACAGCGAGTGAAAAAGCAATGAAACGCAAATTCTGAGCTCTCTGCTTTGTTTTTGTTTCGTTTCCAGACATTCGAACGAATTAACGAAATTGGCAAATCTTGAAAGTGAAATTGAAAGTCTTTCCGGCCTCTGGGGGGGTCTGCCCAGCATCGTCCCACAGAAGCGGCAGATCAGGGGCTGTGGTATACGAACATAAAGATGTAGAGGGCACCCGCTGGACTTAAAGTGCCGCGTGACCATCGCCATGCCAGCCCTGCGCCCCAATACCAATGTCTTTTGGAAAGCAGGAACTGGCCCGGCACGTCCCGTTGTAGGTTTAACAAGCACTCTTTACTTAGTATTTTTATTTATATCAGAATCAGCCGCTTTTTACTTCTTTGGAGATATTTTGTAAGGGACTTTTTTACCTGCGGCAGAGTCTGCATTATGTAAATATTTGCATGTCTGAAGTCCGCCCCCAGTCTTAAAAAGCCTGCCTGAACCAATCAGCTACTTAACAACAGAGGGGAGGTAACTTAATGGGGAGGAATAACAATCACAACAATCAGCAGCGGCATACACAAGGTTTCTCATGCGTATCGCATTTGTTGCTTATTTATTTAAGCACGTGAAGCATTTTCAGCACATGCATACAGCGCGGGGGGGGGTACACCGGCCTCCTGCGTACGGCGCTAAATCACTTTATAAATAGCAGAGGCATGTGGTCATGCAACGACTTACAGTTCCCCTTGTGATGTGTTTGTGTCCTTTTCCTTCCCAGTAACATTGTATGATCCGGTGTTCCATTACACGTACAAATTAACATGTTAAGTGGGTTGTTTTTTTATTTTGCGATGCCCTTGACTTTTCCATCCTTGGCCAGACCTTCTCCAGTACTTGCTGAAACATTGTTCGGGGCCTTTTGTCATCATATCAATCACGATGGCTTAGACCATAACCCTGTCCCATCCAGAAACTATTCCTGTCTATTAATGTCTTTCTACTATTGTAACGGTTCCATCTGTTGTAACAGCGCTACGGAATCTGCTAGCGCTATATATATATATAAATGTAATGTTACCTGCTGACCCGACATGGAACACTTAAAGCAAAACCGTTATTGCCACAATTTACCTTAAACCCATGATTTTAAAGTATATTTTCTGGAATAGGGAATTTAGTGCTTTATTTTCCCATTTTTTTTAAAAAAAAACCCGACTTTTATTGACACGCTACAATATATGATGCTTCAGCATGTGAATACTGCTTGTGACGCAGGATTGAGTTATTCTCTTGCCTTTTTGCACCCCCCCCAAAAAAATAATTAACCCCTTCTCCATGTTTGGCCTAGAATTTACATGATTTTTAAAGCGACACCCAGAAAGCAAGCTGTATAGCAAAGAAAGACCAAACCTCATTACGACATCAAGAATTTGGAAGAAGAGTGAAGATAAATAAATAACTAGAAAAGGGGTGCAGGTTTGCATCATTTATTAACCCTTTAAACCACGGACACAATTCATATAACAACAACAAAAAAAACCCAAACAAGAAATATCCATAGTTTAGTTAGTTATGTCATTTTAGGAGAAGTAGAACGAAGGTTGCAATGTTAACGACACGAGTGAGAAGGCATAGCGGGGTTAGTGCAGGACACTGGCTTTGGACCAAATATTGGCAGCGACCTTTGGCATGGATTTCTCGCACCAAATGGCATTTCGATAAGTGAGCCCGCACGTTCTGTAACACATTCACCGCAGCGATGCTCTTGAATTTCTCTGCTATAAGCTGTATAACTAAAATAACATGTCGAAAATGTCTGCAGTTACCTGGTGAACAATACCCCCAACTCTCCTCCACATCGGACAGATACTCATAATACTCGACTTTGTCAAGTACCGCTTTATCTAGTCCTTGGCATACCAGCAGGGTCCCCATCAGTGACTTATTTAACAAAGATGCTGTCTGATTCAGAGCAGCTTCCCAAACACCCCCTTTAGCCCTGCTTACACCTGCGGTGGTACGGAGTGATATTTTGGGGGGCTTTGCACAGCTCTCCATAGCATAAAGGGGCTGGTGGCAGGGGAGATCAGATCTCCGTAACCTGTACCTGGGAGTCTGATGCCAAGTTGATCGATCTTCCACCAGTAAAGCAGCTAGAGGGGCTGCCACCCTTCCAAGAGCTGACACCCCTCTCATAGATCTAGTAAGACTAGTCCACAATACGTCACTTATCCCCACTTTAGTGTGAACTGAGTGCCAGTGTCTTAATAAAAGCCCAGTGGAAACTTAATGCATCCCTGGCTTTTTTTCCATTTAAGAGTTAAGAGGAAGGTTCACAAATGGAAGGGAAATGGAATATTTGATTGTTATGAGGATTAATCCCGCATACATTTTTCTTTCTATGATGTTAGGATGTTCTGAATAATTACAAAGGTACGAGTAACTTGTGCAGCAAACCATTGTTACTAAAAAAATAAAATGTTCTTTTGTTCCAAATACATTCAATATAGTCAGAAATTAACTTTCCAAGCATGCGCATCCACAGAACAGAAAACGCTAAGCAACTTGGCCTATGGTGAGTCCTCACAAGGGAGCGCGTCAGAATTTAGCTCTTCTTCTTCTTCGTAAGAAAGGAAAAAAGTTCATTATCTGGAAGTGGGGTACAGAACCAAAATATGGCTTCAATTTCCTTAATATGAAAGAACCAGCAACCCAAGATGTATGGTTTGGAGTCTGTGAGTCTCATCAATATGGTATAATTGGTATCCTTCTAAGAGGAGAAGGACAGGTACTGGATGACCCAGACAGAAATTGCTATGGCTTCTAGGTCATACGAATGACCTAGTACAACTCCTGGATGATGAGTAAAATAATAAAAAGGGTTCAGAGCTCCTCAAAGAGCTCCTGGCAACTGGATAACCCTCAGTCCTTCAGAACCCAAGCTAGGTGTTTTGAAGGCCCTGGGGCAGCAGACATGGGTATCATGCCAGGAAACATAGAAGGCAAAGAGCATCACGATTAAATTAGCGTTGAAATATCCATAGCTTGTAACACATGGACTACAGCTATTTTTGTCTGGCCAGAAAATGAATGGCAACATTCCAGAAACAATGTAACAGAAAGCAAATGTCTAAATCAAAAGGCTGTCACTCGAATAAGGTCATCCTTTTGGTTCTCCTTGTAGGCGACCTGCCTTCCTCTCTCTCTCTCTCTCTCTCTCTCTCTCTCGTGTGACTTTAACATTTAAAAAGCATTATTACTCTAGCAACTAATGGAATGTTCCAGCTGACTGGACCATACCATTGGTTGCTATACACGTTTAGTATACCAGAATCACTTTTTATGCATCACCCCCCCCATGGCTGTGTCATTCATGGTGAAAGAGTCCTTGTGGCCTACTGGGGCGGTTAATTTCACGCTCATTCTTACAGCACGGCGGTCCTGGCCGTCGCACACATTTTATTATTTTTGTTGCCGTTTGGTCTCTGTCATGTCTCAGCGCTACATATTTTAATCTTAAAGCCTTACCAGGTTTAATGTGATTTAACTTTTTAGTGTATGAAGCGAAGTGAGTCATCTCTTTTTATAGACTAATTACTGACAAATGCTTGTCTTTTCAGGAGTCTCAGTAGCATTAATGCCTCACTTGGAATTACTTTGAAGATATTTTATGTTTTATTTGCCATGAAAAATTACGCAGATTATGAGCCAAGGACACCATGCAGAACAATGGGCTGAAATCAATGCCAGAAACCTATCAAAAGTAATAAAATAGCAACCCTCGCAGCAAAACATCTCCGTTATGTATCTGAGCCAATAAAGAGATATATACCGGTATATATCTATACACACGACCGCTCACTTATTTATAAATGGTATATTTTAAAGAGACAGTAATGCCATTTTTTTGGCAGTTCTGTTACTATGAATACTAGTGTGAAGTGTGAAGCTCTTGTTATTCTTGATTTACGGCATATAGCTCCAACATATTCAGCAGCGCTGTACAATGGGTGACCAGGTACTGCATCACGTAGGATTTACAGAAACAAAAAGTTAAGGAGGGCCGTGCTCAGGCGAGCGTCTACTCCACCCAGCCACCACCTATCAAAGGTTACAAAACCAAACCAAAATGGCTAAGAACTCAATCACCCTCAGGTTTCGTGTGACGAATACAAAATGTATGCATTGTGTGAATTTCTGGAATTCTATTCATCTTCTCAGGAACCCTACTGAGAACTGGAACAAACGAAACCATTAATGAAAGCAGCACTAAAACTGTATATTATTAGTGTATTTTTTATGTAATTTTCTTTTTTTCCCTCAATATACACATTCCAGTCTTAACTTCACATCAGCCTCCCAAGCATACCAAGGAACGCTTGCCACGCCCCACTCTCCGCCCATTTTTCCCTTAAACCGTGATGTGTCCTGTGCTGTCAATGGGACCGCCCACTGCGCCAGCAGGACCACCCACCAGCATCAGCAGGACCACCCACGTCAGCGGGACTTCTTGCCCGCATCCCGTGAAGTTGCTTGAAGTTGTATTCCTCTCTCTGCCGGGATGACAGGCGCAATGTCAATAGGGTCATTAAATGATATGAAAGTAAAGGCACAGAGGCATGGAGATAAAAGGCTACAGTGTAAGAGCGAGAATTTATTTTAATAATAAACTGTAATACGATCTATGAAGCATGTCTGAGAACTGCAATTTAATCTAAATGACTGGCTGGGGTCCCTGAGAAGACTGACGTAGGGGTAGCACCGGGGTCCCTGAGAAGGCCAACATAGGGGTGGCATCATTAAATTCATTCATTAAAACTACTTACATCTTTTTTTTGTTAATCAGTGTAATTGTATTGGAGATATTTTGTTTAACAATGAAGAACTATTTAGTATTACTTACCGGAAAATCCTGGCTACTTCCCCTGCCCCACGCTCACCTTCCTTCCCCCCCATTCCTTCTTCTACACCCCCCAGAACCCCAGCTGTATCGTTACGAGGAGGAATAATCATTCAGATGCTGAGAAGAGTGAAGATGGCTTCCCCCATAATATACGTATAACGTGTGTTTCTTACACATATGTATTTCTTAATCTGTAATGCCCTGTATGGTTACTTAATTACACACACGTTTGTTTCATTGTATCTTTCAGTTTCTGTCCATCCCAATTATACCCGAATGCAAGCTCCAAAACGTTTCTTCTGCTAAGCCGATTTTATCTCTCGTCCAACGCATTTCAAATAAATAATTAGATGATTACTCAGCATTAAGCAGCTGGAGGACCTGGCCTCGCTAATATTTCTTTAGTATCATTGGCGTCTTTGGCAGAGAAGTATGAGTTTGTTGCCCTAGTTCTTCCTTAAACTAGAACGCCAAAAATACCCCCCCCTCCGCCCGACAAATGTTAAGCAATAATGACCACAAAGGGTAGATGTGCAGCTTCCTGGCACCGACCTGCGATATCTGCCTTGGGAAATGTAACTGCAATTATCTGCAAGACAGAAGGATCGCTTGGAGTTCACAGGAACAGTTAGTTTTCATTAGACGTTTAAAAAAAAAATAAAGTCTCTGGAAAAGGGCTTTCATCTTCCACGAGAAGGTTGTCCAACTTTCAGCTCTTTGTTATTGAAGCCCCCCAAAAAACACATGATCACACGTAGTTCAGTAAAGATCAAGGTACTCTGGCTGCTCCTCTCTAATTCTCTTTATCATTCGGGGGCATCGCACAAACATTCCATAGAAGAAACACGACGTTTCTGGATCCCTTGCGTCCTTGTGGGCATATTTTAGTCTTAGATATAACAATATTGGCAAATGTGTATTTTGTTTGGTTAACCTGTGCACCTGACTGCATTTTAGGTGCAGCTCAACAGTCCTCCTCAACGTCAAGGTCACCTCTGTTCTACATCTATTTGAAAAATGGACAAAAGCTCATTTAGATTTTTTTCCCCCCTACATATTTTCTCTTTCTGTGAGACAAAGGCCGTTTGGATTTCGGAAAACATGTCTGAATGTGGAAATCTATTCGTCTGTGTTTTCTCTGCGCTTTCATCACAATGAAAACAACATATTGCAGCCACCCTGAAAATGTGACCTCCTATTGTGTAAGGTGGATCCCTAGGGGTGGAGGCTCTCGCTGACCTCCGTGTGATGACCTAGTGCTTTTGTCACAACGTTATGTTTTTTGCAAGTCGGGAATGGGACGTTGATCAGCGACCCGTCCGAGTGCAGAAAAGGCTGGACGGATTGTTAAAAAAAATAAGTGCAAATAAATGCAATTCGTACACGAGTATGTGTTAATATACTAAGATTCGAGTGTCATTCCATAAAATACAAACTTTATAGTTAAATCACACAAGGTTTCAGATTGAGATCACCCAACGTAACATTACAAAAAGTGTGTCGCCCCAGGAAATCATCCAAGTTGGAAATTTGGCCCCTTTTATTTTAAATGATCGCTCTTTGGCATTAAAGACATGTATCGGCGCGACTTAACGGGCTAAGAACATTACAAAATATTTCAGGTAGGTTTAACAAAAAAATATATTTTTTCCCCCAAGAAAGTCTGGTGTATGAAGCTCATATGAGATGGTAATATAATATCAGGAATGTCGTATACTAGATATAAGGAGACATTAAATAATAAAACAGACGCACATTGCAATAATTAAAGAGAGTCTGACTTCATATAATATGAACAACTAAGAAACATTTACATTTATGTTTTTAAACGTTACACATTAACTTTCCCATAGGTTGATACATTTTTCGCAAACACTGGTTCTTGGCTTTCTATTAAAATCATATTTATTCAGATGGATCGCTCTTGTTCTGTTATTAATGACCTGTTTGATACGGGCTGGGACAACGTATTTTATTTTACATCTTTTATTTATACAAAAGTATAGAATGGGAAACTCGGTTTAAGAACTGGAGTCTCTTGAATGTTACTCTGCAGGTAAAGAGGTCTTCTAGAAATGATAAAGCGGTCCTCAATCGAGCCTCGAGTACCCTGCGTTAAAGAGATCCAAAGAAACTGAAGGAGCTCTATGGAGGCTCTCCAATGGTGCTAAATGCTTTTTTGGCCAAGATTGTAATTTTAATGGGAACTTGAGCTGCTACATCTTATAATAACTAGTTGAGAGGCAGGAAGACAAAAACAGAAGAGATAGCGAGCAAAAAAATACAGAAGAGGCCAGCAATTATTCAAGATCTCTTGATGCAACAAGGCCAGAAGAAAAAAGAAGACTCCGCCGGCAGGAGAAGAAAGAAGACTCCGACCCCAGTGGAAGCTGACAACTTCTGCAAACTTTGCTACGATGGAAGATCAGCTTAGCTCAATGCCCTTCTAAAAAAAAGCAGGAAGGCCATCAGTATGGCAGCAAACTCTGTCCCAAAGATTAGCAGGATTACCAGGGAAGAAACTACTGTGAAACCCAAACCAGAAAAATCTTTGGTACATCATCATCCCAGGAGAACACAAAAAAGCACTGCCAGCTCCAGCAAAGCAATGGGGCTTCCTAGCTGCCCCTTTGGACCCAGCAATGAGGCTGGAGGAAGCAGCTACACTCCAGACAGTCGTCCAACCCTGGAAGCTCGGATGTGATGAACAATGGTCCTAAAGTTCAATATGGTTAAGGACAGGTCCTCCATCTCAGCCATCACCTTTGGCAAGCAGATACTACTGTGGATTCTCAAAAGAAAAGCAGAAAGTTTGCTCTGTAAAAAAAACATGGTAGGTGTTAAAGAATGATTATAACCGAATAAAAAACAGACTCAAATGAATATATTCAGGTGTTTTAAAAGCTGTTCACCCCATAAGGGGGCAGCTTACTGCCCCGAACAGCTTCACCAATCAGGAATATATAGTAAAACAACTAATAAAAAAAGCTGCAGCTCCAGAGCTCCCCCTACAGTTCTGAGCGATAAAGCTTGCAGGAAAACGCTCCCACTGAAATCAAATGTGTTTAAACTGGGGGGTCCCGTTTTATCTAGCATGAGCCAGGGTTTGGCAGGCTGGAGGTAAATACTGATTTATCCATCTCTCCATTTTGATTAAAAAAAAAACCCACACACAATACAAAAGGTAATGCACAGCCTTCATATACATTAAAGTACTTATAAAGACCTGAGAATACCTTTAAACCGTGTTCCGTAGTCCCTGTCTGTCAGTAAAACTAGCGGTGAGACATCCCGGGTGGTTACTCGCGTAATAGGCACGTGTGCGCATGCATGAGCAGATCCCATTCAGGAACTGGCCCAGGGGTATTTTGAAGAAAATCCAGGGTGACTGGCATTCTCTTTTGCTTCTTTGCCAGTACGGAGCCACCATCATATTAACATTTTCTCTCTCTCTCTCCTACTTTCCCCTCTAGGGTTTTCTTTACTTCCCCGCCATTAACCTTTCCCTCACAACCCTTCTTCCCTCTGTTCTTAAACCCTGTATCCTTCCCAGATCTTTTTTTTTTTTTGCTTAGTAAAATGAAAACATCTCAAGAACATCACAGGACCCTAAGTCAAGATACGCAAAAAGAAAAGGGGTCTAATCATGGGTAATCATGCCCATCTTGACCAAGACCCGTCCACTTTGGCACGTACCATGCACATGAGGGAATAAGCTCTATAGCCTGTTTGATTTTTGTAATGCCCTCCGCAGTTCATTACAGTGTTTCTTCGTTCTCATTCTTGATCAAGAAGTAGCTACAAGTTATCTTATTCAGAGTTCTCGTTGTAGACTGTATCCTGCGGTAACACGTTGTCTCCTTAATCCAAAAAGAATCTACAAGTATCTCCTCAGGGGACGTCTGCAGAACATCTGAGTTGGCCCATAAAAAATGGCCTTACTGGGTGCGCCGTGGCTTTTACCGTAAGGAAATACCTTTATTGACACAGCCTGTGATTTACGTTTGTTAATCATTGCAACATTTTTTCTCTTGTCGCGAAGTTTTCTCTTTCTTCTTTTTCCTCACCATATCCAAGGCTGCTTGAACCACTCAACAACAATCAGCAACTTAACAATATGGAAGAGATAACTTAACGGGAAGCATAACTATGCAAATCCTGAGAACAGGAAGTTAGCAGGGAGTTAACAGGAAGTTAACAGGAAGTTTACATGGTATACCTATAATGGGGGCTTTTAATAAACATATACTGCTTGAATATTAATATGTACATGACATTCCATAGATTTATTATGTGTACAGAACTGTAAAGTATTGGCTCTGACAAAAGCGACGGAGATGTCTTAAACCAGATCTGTTGACAACCCCCCCCAAGTCTTTTTTCTCATCTCCAGCCATTTTTACCTTCTCTATTTGCTAGTTTTTTTCCCGTCTTTCCCAGTTTCCCCCCATCCTCCAGTCATTTCTCTACGGTTTATAGGTATGCTAAATGGGGCCTTGTGCTCTTGGAGGTTAACTTTCTTCTCATCCACCGGTCGTCTACAAGACGTTGCTTGTGACGACAGCCATCGCGGCACATTATCTGGGCTCCAGGATAGAGTCTGTGATATATCCATCCCCTCGGGCCATTCCGCCCATGAACAATCTCTTCTGTGTACCTCAATGAATGGAAAACTTCATTTTATTTTGTGATTTGCCAGCCTATGGCTGAGAATGAGGGCTGTCTGGTGAATTCATAAATACAGGAACATTTCATTTCTATTGTGCGTGTGGCGTAAGAAGCCTATTTGTATTTGGAAGAACTGTAAAATCTCTCTAGAGGGTTCCCATGACCTCTCTGCGATTATGACTTCTGTAGAAATGCGAGAGGTCCCCAAACATAACTGACTTCGGGATTTGTTATGAAGGCCAAACTGAAATGTTAGCTTTTTCGTTATATTTTAAAAAACACTTTACAGATGATATATCCACAAATCATATACGGTATATCAATTAGTAATTTCAGTTTATTAGAATTCCACCAAGGAGTAAGTGTATATTCTGCAACTGCTACAAAACACTATTTAATGCTATTTCAGGTATGAATATTTGGGATTTGGTCATTCCACATGTTAATAATTATCATTATTGATTTATATCATGGTGGGCTTGTCAAGAATGCCCATTCCAGGTGTAATTAACCAGCAATCATGCATACTGAGACTTCTTGTTCTAACTGGAACCTGGCTATCCTCCTCAGATGTTGCTTCCATTGCTCCCCTATCTACTATGGTGGCCATCACCATCACCTCACTAACACTCCCAGACCTGGTGACACAAAGGACAATGGCGTAGGCTTCTTACTTTCCCAAACTTGGACCTTTGGGAAATTATACATTATATGCTGAACAGGTGGGTTTCTAATGACCATTTCAAGAGTTAGTAGGGTAGAGTCTGGCAAAACAAGGAAAGGAATTCCATAAAATAAGTGCAACATGGGTAAAACCCTGGATATAGCATCGGACGGAGTGATTGAAGAGGGGTGATGTTTGAAGGGAGCAGATAGGAGACTATTTAGAGATTAATAATACCAACGAGCCCCTCTACTGGCCCATTCTGGCCCATTCTAACAAACAAAAACCTGGCTCTAAAAAGATAATGTTTGTTAATTTGTGTGAATGGGGTTCTATCTGAGCAAACGCATGCCTCCTATAATCCCCGCCATTGCAAAAAGGCCCATTGCTGTTTCCAGTTTAGCTAAAGATGGACGATGTACCAATATGCACCAGTTTTCCAGAGAATCTTTTCTTTTGTCTTTCTTATTATGGCTCTTTTTTTTCTCTCTTTTTTTTTTTTTTTAAATAAACCCCAAAACAGGTTGACAAAGATATGTTATAAACGTGTGTGTTGTACACTGACGGTGTTCTCTCTGAAGCAAAAAGTTGAGTAAAGAAATCAATAAAAAAAAAACCAGTTATTTCACATCTTACAATTTATTTCCACTGTCTCTTTGAAATAAATACAGAACGACATTGATTGATGGAAAACTAATCACATCATGTGAAACGTTACACAGAAACCATCCTTGACATTTAATACAATGTTTTGTTCAAGTTTGTTCGATTTTAGGATACAATGTTTCACAGAATCATTCCCAGGATTTCATAAAAATGGGGGAAAAAACCTGAAATTAATTACAGCGTTCCCCTTTAAGGTGAATATCACTATGGCAAAATGTGTAATCAACCTGCAGGGAGAGCTGCAGTGAGCCTCAGGTAGTTGGTTATGTACCAAAGCTATACTCAATACGTTGGTTTACCTCCCCCGTCTCTTTGACCTTTGGTCCCCAACCAGGTGCTGCCGGCTCCTGCCTACTACCCTTTTCTTCTCTCCAACCTCTCACTCCAAACCGGGGCTACCACCACCCTAGACCTGACTACCCCCATTCCCTCAATGGAGCTGAAGGCCACACTCCCCTGGCAGGTTCCCAGGTGTCCCATTGTACAGCACTGTGGAATATGATGGCGCCATATAAATCAATCAATAATTATAATAGCCCCTAGCGACCCACTTATGGCACCTGAGGTCTTTGTCCGCGTATAATCCAGTTGATGAACTATAAGCGAGGCGGTTGTATTGATTGAATCCGCGGTAAGTTGTTGATGTATAGACCGGATGCCGGTAACCAAATCCATCACCGCAGCTACATAGTTTCGGCTTCTCCTTGATTATTTCATGATATGATGGCAAGCGATTTATTTTTAGGGGAATCTAGATGGGAAGTGGCAGCGTATCCATTGTTATTATAAGGGGATTTTCGTGGGTTACTGACAATGTCTGTACCGGCAAACAGGAAGGGGACACAGATTCGGACAGAATAGATCACGGCCCCCCTGACTCATTATCAGTCACGTTTATTTCTGACCGTCCTGCAGTTTAAAATTACTTTGGGTTTCATTTCCTTAATTATTTCATTAATCAAAATCTTGATACAATATATTTACCGTTTCCGGGTGACGGAACACCCCGTCTTAAAGCGGAACCATGACTTTTCTACCATGGCTTTTTTTTTTTTTTTTTTTTTTTTGTAAAAGTTAATTTGTCAAAGCTACAAAATACTAATTTATGTTTTGGAGGAAGAGATTTGTAAACTTCAATGATATGTCCTAAATTGTATATTTATGGATATTAATAAAATTTTGTTGGTAAAAACCTCCCTGTCTAAATTTAAAGTATAAATTTCATACCTCTAAAACCCAAAATCTAGACATATAAGGACATAGTAACCTGAATGCCAAATCCCAGAGAATTGTAGCCAAAAAAATCTAGCAGATAAATAGTTTATTTAGTCGTGAAGTTCCCTTCCTTCTAACCTGCCTCCTTACAAAGACTGCCTGAACCAATCCACAGCAATCAGCAACTTAATGACAGGTGAGAGATAACTTAATGGGGAGGAATAATGATCCAGATCCCAAGAACAAGGGAGGCCAAGTGGCATATAGGGGGTAGAAGGCATATCTGGGGGTCAGAGTAGCAAGCCATGGGGCAGATTTGCATAACTGGGGGGCAGGTTGGGAAATAAAAACAAAAAATGCATTTTCTCAATCATAGTTTTTATTAAATAATAAAAGTTTACATGTGAATTAACATTTACAAATAAAACTTTTTTCCTATAGGGTAGTCTTACATTCAGGCTTTTTCTTTTTTTTGGAATGGAAGAACTTCAGCTCTTTCATTGCATAAAACATTTGCAGCAGCCATTTTTATTTTATGAAAGGATGTTTATAAGGAAATATTTCAGGATCGTAGGCCAGCCATAACAATTCCCATCCTGCCCCTTTACAGGCAATATGACTGGCAACTGATAAAAGTCATTAGAAAAGTGACTTTGGGAATCCCCTATTTCCGTGAACACCAGCTAATCCTGACCCGTTTATAATTGCAATATTAATTTACGGGGGGATTTTGTGTTTTCGATTTTAATTTCAGTATTTCTGTAATGTGTTAAGGAAAGTCCCTTTTGTGAAGTTATGTCGCTTGGCAAAGTCTAACGTTATTGTGTTTTAGAAGAGTAAACAGTCTTAAAAGTTTTTAATACGTACGATGGCTAAGTGTTCTCTTTAAATCTGCAGAATTGCCCCTTTCCTCCTTTTCTGCCCCCTGCCATGGGTATACTCAACACCAGTCACCTCCAGTGCCGGCTCATTGAGGCTCTTCGGTGGGTCTTCCTCTTCTCATTGATTTCAATAGGAGAGCTTTCCTGCCTCTGATTGGCTGCTTCTAGCAGCCAGTCGTTGGTGCAGAAAACTGGATCACAGAGGAGGCTTTGCACAGCAGCTCTGGAGCTGCAGCTTCCTCTTAAGTGAAGTTTTTTTTTTTTTTTTTTTTTTTTTTTAATCTTCATCCATAAAATAAAATACTTACAAAGTACTGTAAAATGCAGAATAAATGTAATAAAAAAGCTTGGATAATCTTTAACTTAAACTCTAATTTAAATAATAGCAAGGCAAACTCTAATATTATAATAATACTATTTTCTCTCACTTTCAGAAAAAACAACTAAATTTTTAAGTTTTTATCCACAAAGAAGGAAAGCATGTGACATCTTTAAACTGAAGAGGTATAATTGTTTTCTCCATAAAATATTTACATTTTAATGAAAATGCAGGATTTGCTGACTACAATTCCTATAATCCCTTTGAGGCTAAGAGAATATGATTGACATGTTTTTTTTTTTCTAGTGGCATTTATGTGGTCAGATCTGCAAGAGTTAATTGTTGTAGCGTATACCTCTTGGAAATCACTGACCTGAAAAAGTTAAATATTGTGCCAGAGGTAAATGCCCCATTCATGCCTTTTATGGGAGAGCGAGGTTATAATTCAGTATGTTAATTTAACCCTTAATTACTGCAAGGTGAACAGCCCCAGTTTTTAAACGATGTGCCTTCGGGAAGATTCTTTTTGCCATATTTCACCCCTACCTCATATATGACACGCTACGATAACGTGCACTTCTGGAATGTGGATGTGAAATCCATTTATTTTCACATAATTTCACTTGTGTAGAAATGACTTCCTTTGGCAGATCTTCAAACGCTTTTCGTCAGAGGCTGCACCTTAGTTAAGTAATTGTTACGACGTTTATTGGCACACCTCAGAATCTTTTACTCACCTGACCTGGATTCTATCTTAAGGGAAGACTCCAGTCATCGTAAGGAACCTTTATGGAACTTTGCTGTATGGGACATACCAAGACATTTTGGACAATGTTCTGCTTCCAACTTTGTGGGAACAGTTTGAGGAAGGCCCATCTCTATTCCAGAATGATTGTGCACACAAAGCAAGCTCCATAAAGACATCAATGGATGACTTTGGTGTGGAAGAAATTGCGTCCTTGAGCCACACAGAGTCCTGACCTCAACACCATCAAACAGCTTTGGGATGAACTTGAATGGAGATTGTTAGCCGGGCATCTCATCCAACATCAGTGTCTGACCTCACAAACGCTCTACTGGAAGAATGGACAAAATTTCCCAAAGAAACTCCCCAAAATCTTGTGGAAAGCCTTCCCAGAAGAGCGGAAGCCGTTATAGCTGTAAAGGGGGGACCAGCTTCATAGTAATGCCTATGTATCTAGAATGTGATGTCATCAATGTCCCTGTTGGTGTAATGGGCAGGCGTCCCAATACTTTTGTCCATATAGTGTACATGAAGGCAAGAGGATCGGGTTCAACATGGTGAATATAATGGGATGGTTAGAATGCTAAGAATGATGACATCATGATCAAAGTTCTACTGAAAGTGAGAAAATAGCCTTTCAGGAAGATAGGAGATGAAATTAAAAACAGGAAGAATTACAATAAAATTCACAAACATGGCATTTGGTTTTCCTCTTTTTAACACTTTACTGGAAATAAATTCATTTAATATTTACCAAAATCATTTTTCTTCCTGATTTTAGTTCCCCCTGTCTGTATGTGCAGGATGTCCACAGGAGATAAGCAGATCCCCCAGGCATTTTCAGACAGTGAGTCATGGCAATAATTCCAATTGTATAGGAAAGCTGTTTGACTGATAGGGAGAGAATGGAAAAGCCAAAAAACTGAACCAAGAAGTGAGAAGAACAGAGATAGATACAGCATAGAGGCTAAAGATTGCAACAATGAGGTAGGGTGGCCAGGAGGTGAATGGGTAGGAGCATTATAACCCTATAAAGTCCCATTCAAGTCCAGGGATGGTACTTGCGATGATGGGTCTCCCCTGGCACTTTAAGGCCAGCGGCCACCTGATGACATAAGTGTGGCCGACAGCTGGATATCTGCGTTTTTATGCTCACGCGTCGTGCGGCCGGACGTATCCAGTCGCTCACCACACACACTGCAGAACCTGATATGCCGCTGAAGCAGGAGATCGGGGGGGGGGGGTATGGCACTGTACACCAGAGGCCCACCAGGAATTTGCCCAGTGTGCCGAATGGCCAGTCCGGGCCTGTCCAACTGATACTGTACCTGAAAATTGTCATAGCGGGGCCCAAAGAGTGATTCTGGAGCGTTATCACAATCACATTTTAATTGATATTATACAATCAATGTGTTGTTAACGTTAACAAACACAAGCTTAAGATCTATTAGGAATCGGGGGAATGAGACTGAAGGTGAGCGGCTGCTTGGACGAGGGGGATTTAATGGCAGCGAGGGTAATGTGGACAAGTCAGCGGCCCAGGGATCTTGAAGGTCTGAGGAACTGATGGTTTCATTTCTGGTGTTTGGTATTAGAGGATAGATTGTTAGCTTCTCTGAACAGGTAACGTTAGGATAAGTAGGGCAGAGCTCAAGTGTAACACCAAAGCACTTGTCTGTTGGGTAGATGGAGAAGTCAGGAGATGGGGATTGAGGAGAATGGCGTGTAGCTCAGTCTGGGAGATATTAAGCTTCAAGCTGTGGAATGCCATGCTGGATACAATTCCACAGAAACGTTTCGCATGGTGAGTCAGAGGCTTCACAATTCCTTCTGATTATTGCTGAACCGAACACTTACACGACAACACATCTCATACCAAAACCGGCAAACGCCTTTGGACCAGCTTAAGATGGAGAAGGTGTGATCCTTCCACATGCAGCTTCATCGGGGCGTCTGGCAGCCACAAGTAAATGGACAATACATTTAGAGACAATATGTTCGCTGAAGTGCATCTTGACAGAGATGGGAGAGAGAGATTATTATTCATGGGATGGAAGTGAGACAAAGCAGGGGACAGTTTGCCTGGGATGGGAATGGAGATAGAAGGAAAAGAGTAAGAGGTAGAAACGAGAGGGAGAAGTGGAGTCAAGAAGGTTTGATAGTATGGGGAAGCAGTCCAGGGGGTATATGTTTAATAATAAACTGAATGGCAAAGGGCAGGATCACTGAAAGTAGAGAATCTGAAAGATTAAAATTACATTTAAAAAAGTCCATCGTAGTCCATAAAGTAATAATCATCTTCATCAAAGGTATTTGAAGTCCACCAGTCTACAAACCAGGGCTGGTCCATATGCTACTTCCGAGACTATAGGCCAGGGCCACTGAATATATATATATATATACATATAGATATACATATATATACACATATAGATATACATATATATAATATATTTTATAAATAAGTATGGGAATCTTAATTAAAATGGCTCAAACAGATTAAATCACCTGTATTCAAGCAGGGATATACAGGACTACTGGCCTACTTGCATCACCTGTGGCCGGTAGCTCGGCACACCTGCTCTAGATATGTATCTTTCCAACCCAGGTGTGTTCGGTATCTCACGCGTGTGCGGGGAGCGGCACTGTGGTTTGACACTTCCTTTCCATTGTCGAAATTTGGTTAATGGAGACAGAGCGTACGACTGTAAATACAATCCGACCATTGTTCTTTCATGTAGGGTAATTATGTTGCAGCATCAGGATGACTAAGCGCCGGCCACCTCTGATTGGCTGTTCAAACCACCTCATATACTCTGACAGATTTGTCTGCTTCCTATTGGAAGGTTTGGCTTAGAGGTTACCTTTTGGGTTTATTAAAGTTCAATGAATTCTAGTAACCTGGCAGAATATTCTCATGCATTCTCTACGCTCTTACGTAGGAAAGCTCAAAGACTCGAGACCTGAAGAAGTCTTGGATGGTTCATTCAGTAAAAGTTCCGTGTAACCCGACCCGGCGTGAGGGAGCAAACACTACGGATCAGCTGCTGAACTACGCTAAACTAGCACAGGCTGTACGAATTAACCGTTTGTGAGAACAAAACGAATTCCTCTGCATTCTGTACACTTTAAGCCAAAAATATAAATATTAACCCCTTAAGGACAATGGGCGGTCCCTTAACCCATTGAAAACAATGCATTTTGAGCCCATACATGTACAGGCTTTGTCATTAAGGGGTTAAAAAAAATGTATTAGTTTTATCTTTGCCTTCCTTTATACACTTAATTGCATTAATCAATTCTTACCATTGTTTAATGTGTAAAACGGGAATTTTTCACAATGTAGCATTTTCTACCCAAAAAATCAGTTGGCAACAAACATTTACGACATCCCAGTGGAACTGCCAATAAACCCAAGTTTTCCAAGTGCAGTCTTGACAACTGGGGTTATGACAGTCCTGGCCAGTGTCTCGATTATCAGTTAGTTTATTACTTCTCAATTAAGAAAGTGGTATAATAATAATAATAATAATTATAATAAAACTTTGCAGTACCTGTCGCAGTCTGTAGGCAGCTGGTCAGTAGATAGAAACATAGCATCTGCCGGCAGATTGGCCCCATTCGGCCCCCGTCTAGTCGTCCTTTTTCCCTGCTGTAAAGACTCAAACCTTAATTAGTAGTTGATCTCGTCTTAGATTCAGGAGCCGTATGCCTATCCCATGCATGTTTAAATTCCCTCGCTGTATTAACCTCTACCACTTCTACCGGGAGTCTGTGCCGCTGATCTACCAGCCTACTTGTAAAGTAAAACTTCCTTACGTTACATCTAAGCCTCTGCTTATAGTTTGTGGATTCTTTATTTTAAAGGGCAGGTCATTTATCTGACTCCAGTCGTCTAAGAGATAAAATCAGAGGTGCGATTAACAGCCTTTTTTTGTAACTAGGGGAATACATACCACAAGCCAGCTGGGAAATATTAACCATTTAGTAGCCCATCCCATTCTTTATAGCGCTTCACCCACTTTTGGAATCTAATCCCGCCACTGTTGCGTTACGCCAAGATAGAGGTGACTGGATATCAGTTACAACATTTAACCTTGACCATTCAATGATTTAACCTTGACTCATATAATAATAATAATAATAATAAAAACACATAAATAAAATAAAGTATAAAGTCATTGTTTTATTTAAAGTTTTTACTTTTAAATTGTATATATTGTTAATTGATTTTATTTGTCTTCAGAAAGCTAGAATTTCACCCAGTCATTACATTTTTTTACGTTTAGTGCACAATAGAAATATTCCAAAATAGAATCAAAACGTTCAAATGTATCTGTAGTTTTCAAAAAAATAATTTTGAAAAAGTAGCAAAATAGGATAATATTGTTACAGGTAAAATGTAAATTCCATGGAACATTAACCTTATAATTGCCAAATGAACTCTGGACTCTGAAAATGGCTAAAACATCTGTGTGCGATGCATCTGAACGTCTGTGGGATCCGAACTAGAACACTGTGTAGCCAATGGGAGATAAGCAGGGAAGAGATTCCATCTCCTATTGGTTCTTTCCTCAAATGAATAATTTAATAGGAGAAGTTAAAGAACCAATAAAGAAGCTACTTACAGCACATTTAGTATAAGAAACATATCAAACCTTTAATATGAAACTATTTACTTAGTCTTTGAAATCCATTATTTCCTATAGAAACAGAATTTATGGCTGAATGTCTGCAATGAGGTTATTTTTTTTTTTACTTTTCTTTCATGTTTTTTAATTAGATTAGAATGAAGCTCATTGGCAGGTTCTCGACTCCCTGCTACGGGATTTTTCGTTAGGCTACCTTTAGTTGAGGAATGGTAATTATTTCTTCCGCGTATCGGTTCGTTTATTGGATTAGGTTACGGCCGGATAGGACCTTTACGAAAGCCTTTTGGCTTTATTTTGTAGCAGCTAAATAGCACCGCCAAGTGGCTTCGCACAACTGAAATAGAGCTTTTATGAGTGAAAAACTGTCGTTATTCACATAGTTCATTTCCAATAATGTTCCAGAGCAGATCTAGAACGGGCGGCTCTTCTAAGCAGTAAATCTAGAAATTCCAAAATAGTCTAGTCTGCCATTTTTACCTGCTGTAGAGACTCAAACCTTAATCAGCCATTGGTCTCGTCTTAGATTCAGGAGCCGTATGCCGATCACATACACGTTTAAATTGCCTTAATGTATCAGCCTCTGCTATATCTGTTGGGAGGCCGTTCCACTTATCTACTACCCTCTGGGTAAAGGACCTAGCTAGTTATAATGGGTTTTAAGAAACTTAACTAACAGCAGAGATCATCTAACTAGTCTGGGAACTGTCCTCTTTCTGTAAACAGTGGAGAACATACAACAGAAGAACGTAACCGCCATGGTTATATGGAAAATATTAAGATGAACTCCTATTGATACATCTCCTGGGTTGAGCTGTTGGACGATTGCTAATGTCAATAGGAGTCGTCTCTGGAACACAATAGGAATCTGTTCTTCTTGGCTGAACCTGCAATCCAATGCATGCCTCTATCTGCTTCCAAAATATCCATCTTGTCCTAGATGATTCTAGAAGAGAAGGCTGTAGGTTCCAGCATCAAACAAAAGCCAGAAATGTCAACCAAGCTTCTTAGACGCCAACTACATTCAGGGATAGGCAAAGGTCCATAGAAGCATTAAATTGTCCACCACAGACCCCAGTAAGTGTCCCCCATGAGCAATGGCTGTGCGACCCCCGACCACGTTAGCTTTATATGCGATCTTTGTATTGTTTTGGAGAATTCTGTAGAATAAGGCAGGGCTAACACACCAGACCATTAATCAAGCAAACCGTGGAAGAGCCAAAAGGCGTCTGCGAAGGAGACAAGGAGAGCTCGCAGGACCAAGGAAATGTCAAGTCGCCCCCGTTGGGTCCTGTCATCTCCTGAAATGCCAAAGCGTCTTTAGATTATTGTTTGGAAGGCGGTAATATCATGCGATATTCCTAAAAGAGCTTCAGTAATGATTTGTGATAGAGTGATTCTTACACGTGACCACCAAAGTGCCCCCTATCACCTAAGAAATGGAGTGGCGGGATGTGATGTCATATGTCTTATTTACACCGTGATGCACTTGTACCACAGCTCCAAGAAAAGAGGGACACCAGGGGAGGAAAAAAGAAGGGACACGGGGGGGGGAGTGACATAATATTGGGATCATGATGCCATTGGACCATCAGATTAAATGAATAAACAGAGAGATTAACTATTTATTTATATTGACATAAATTAACCCATTTACTTCCATAACAGTAGAAGCCGAAGGGTTAAGTGCTGTAACTGAGGCCGATCACACGCCTGGGACATGTTTGCGGGGCACACCTCATATTGGGATGAAAGATTCCGATTCTGGGTGCGCCTGTCCTTCCGGGGGCTCTGCCTGCGTATTAAATAATATCCCCGGGATCTGACCCATATTCCCAAATCATTCAATCATTTTTTATGTTTTAGGTGCGTCTGAGAGACGAGGCGGAGACGCGATATCACAGCTTTGCATATATTTGTGTTACATTAACGAAAAAATGACCGGTCAGAGTCCACAAGAGACTCTGTCCACGGGGGCCAAAGCCAGATTAAGTGAGGATCCTTGGAGCACCTATACAAACGGCCCCTCTCTAAAAATGGTCCTTAAAAGGAAACTCCAGCCTTCATATCCCGCTTAAAGCTCAGACGTCCCTTTACATTTTTAAATGCACACGGGGTTTTTTTTTTCGAATCCTCCATATGAATTTGCCCCTCTCCCTGCCCCCGAGCTGTTTGCCATGCTGGAGATGTGTTGCTCCGATATTTGGCTCCACTGATTGGCTGCTTGAAAGTAATGGGTTTATTTTCATGCACGCACACAGGGGGTCTCATGACCCCCCCAGGAATACTCCTCGAGCCGTGGCTGGGGCTGAATGGTTTGGCGGATGGTTTGGCCCAACACCTGCACGGTGGGGAAAGGGGCAATTCTGTCTCAAAAGGGGGGGGATTTCTTCTTGACTTCAAAATTACTCTGATTCAAGGGGACACGATTATAACATCAATAAATTGCTTGTCCTGATGTCATTGTCCCCCTCCCCCACCCTCATCCTTAGGATAGCCGAACGAACCCACCAGCTGTGACCAGCAGATGGCCACTTTAACTAAGGAACCCTATAAAAAAGAGCATCTACCTAATGAGCTGCAAACATAATTTCGGGGGGCGGGGGGGGGAGTGATAGAGCTCATTTAATGTGGAGGTTCAATAGAAAAATCAAAATTTAAATTTGAGCCATAAGAATAGATTGTAAGCTTTCCGAGCCGAGCCTTCTTTACCTAACGTATCGGCTCGTCTCAGTCTCTTCTAGCTGTGTCAGACCCTTTGAATGTCTGGACTGTAGGAAGCGCTGTGGACATTGTTGGCGCCATATAAATAAAGATAATAATAATAAATACAGTGTTGGGTACTGTAACATTGTATAGCATTTGAGATATTTTGTTTTATATTGATCCAATATCAGTTCCTTAGTTGGTCGGGGTGCTGCTGAAATGACCAACATGTACGTATACCAGAGCAAAGAATCAGCCAGCACCCAGCGAATAGCATTCGGAAAACACACGAGGCATAAATATTGGGAATTCCGTCCATTTATTGCTCAGTCCGCCACTAGGGTAACTTGTGCATTTGGATTCATACCGGGCGCACACCATCTTGATTCAAAATGCTCCACGAGGCCGGGGTAACGCAGCAGATCACCGGAGAAGAAACAAGGATGAAGAAGCAGAGAACAGGAAGAAGCTCGATTTGTTCGATTATAAGACGCAAACGCTCTGAAAAATACCCCTCCTCTTATATTTGACTTCATCTTATAATCGGACCTCAAATTGAGGTCTGACTACAAAACTAAGATCCTGATCCCCCGCAGCGCTGCAGGGGACCCAGATCCTCCTCCCTGGTAGCCGGTGGATGTCTGCGCGATTGTTACATTTCAATCATTCCATATTCTCGAAATCCTTATTAATAAAAAAAAAAAATTCTTTTGAAGTTGTCCTTTAATCCACGTCCACTAAAACCTTAAAAAACAAAAAAAAACCGAACAATAGCCCTTTCTTTACATATCGAGGGCCAGGGAGATTGTCTAGATTTACTAATATTTTGATCCTCTATTATTAAAATAATTAATCTCCTTTTAATGTTGCCGGGTGACCCCCACGTTGGTCTCCCAGGGGCTGGACGGAATTCAAAGATGCTTTTAAGTCTGGGTTAGATGAAAATGTAAAGACCGGGTTTTCGTTTCCGCGGCTCTGCTACTAGGTAATGTGTACACAGGACGGCTGGACGGCTGCCAACGCGTTTCGCCGGGTGACATCTATCGTGTTAAGGAATAAATTGCTACTTAGGGTTCTCATTTGTTATACAGACAGAGCAATAACTGAGCTGGCCGCATATTGTGTACCCAGCATCGGGTCCCGGCCCCAGTGTTACTCTCTATTCAGCATCGTTCTCATGCGTCTGATGCTTGTCTCCGGACAGTCGTAAGTTCCTGGGAAACCAGTAACATCTCGCCCTCTCGTAAAAGGCCGGGGTCACGCAAATATCTGGCCTTATTTACCGGACCCTGATGGACCTGTCAAGAACGTTGGAACGAAACATGTGACCAAAGCATTGTTCGCTCAAACAGGGCTGGATTAGGGCGAAACAACGAATTAAATAATTAAAATAATTAAAATTATTAATATGGAAAGTCTATTAATTAATTAATAAAATATTGCGGATAAACTGGACTATTTTTGAGCGGAAAGAACTTGGTCTGCAGAAGGTGAAGTAGATATAAATAGGGTTTATTCACTAATAATGACTTATAGATAAGGTAACATTCTATCTCATTAATTTAATTATTAGGCATTATCAAAACCCTATATAAAAAAAAAACCCTGATTTCATCCTGACGATTCATATTTATTACAACCGCAGCTTGGATTAGAGGTTCAGTTCCAATTCATCGACTTCACTATACATGAATGGACGGCGCTGGGAAGTTTCTCCTCCAAGCAGGGCTGAGCTGGCCCTGTATAATGCATGATGAAGTCGGTAAAGTTGGTTGGGGTTATCAAGCTTCTTCTGGAAATGTCTAACATAGACGGCACCACCTGTCCTTTGCGTAGGTTTTCTATATGGTAAGGATGGCCGGGAAACGCTAATCCTAAACAAACCATCAACTTCAAATGTCTCAAATAGCACACATAATGGTGACCCCCATTATTGAGTAGATCCCTTCAACATTTGGTTGATAAGTATATGTGTAATGTAAAAAAAAAGTAATTCTGATAAAAAGTTTTAAAAGTTGTGTGATCACCATAGCAACCAATGGAACATTCCTGCTGATTTGGCCATTCCATTGGTCGCCATGGCAAGGAAGGAAGCCATGGCTTGTTGTGATCCATGAAAGGTCTCCTTGGTGGTCTGGTCCTGGACCAATCACAACAGAGTCTACATTTTTAATTATAGCTCTGGGTGAGTCGAAAAAACCTCCATGGTGTGTACAGCCTGGAAAAGATGCCGTTACCGAGTTATTCTCAGGGATGAGGCGTTATATTTACCTCTTTGCCACTGATATATTCCTTAATACCCCATCTGCTAACCCAACCAAGACATCTCAAGAAACAAATTACACACCTCAGCGTCTTGCTTGTTTAGTCAGCGTCTGCAGAAGAGGTTTTCTGTCTTTCCAAATAAACTTACGCAGGTGCCAGGGATATTGTGGCAAAACAGGAACAAAAATGTATTCATATCCAAGCGATGCACCGGATACCCTGTTATTTAGCGAAGTTATGACACTTTACAGAAGATCTAGCATGAGTTTCCAACTTTTAAACGTGTTTCATATACACTGCTGTTCAGAAGTTTGGGGTCACTTAGCTGTTTTCATGAAAAACAAGGACATTTCTGGCTGTAACATAATTGCAAAAGGATTTTTAACTTTTAACTTTTAAACTTAAACTTGGATCAGCAAACCCAACATGCCATTGGGACATAGGAGTGATGGGAGTGATAAAGGGCCATTGGGACATAGGAGTGATGGCAGTGATAAAGGGCCATTGGGACACAGGAGTGATGGGAGGGATAAAGGGCCATTGGAACACAGGAGTGATGGGAGTGATAAAGGGCCTCTGTACGCCTATGAAGAGATTCCATTAAAATCAGCCGTTTCCAGCTACAATAATCACTTACAACATTAACCCCGTCTGCGCTGGATTTTCTTTGAAAAACAAGGAAATATCTAAGTGACCCCAAACTTTTGAGTGGAAGTGTTATTAAAATACCCCATAAAAAATGACATGAAAATGCGAGCTGGGAAAATGGAAAATTACATTTTGTACCTTAGAGCCCATATCTTCAAGGATAATTACATTTTATAAACAGCCTTTTCCTACCGGGATCAGTATGTTTTAATATGCCACAATGTGCCACTATGTATTTAATTTCTCCTAGAAGAGGGAGAACTCTGGGTGGCCAATCATAGAAAGTTCCCAGGTGTGATGGTGCTTCTATGGGGAGAGGGGTTTGGTACAAAGTCAAACCATATAGATACAGAGACTTTGCAGACAGGTCGGCCCCATTCGGCCCCCATCTAGTCGCCCTGCTGAGAACTATCACCATAGCACTTTTGCCGTTACCCACCCACTTAGCATCATCTAGGTGTCAGGTGCCCAAATTGGGACGCCATCATTGGGGTTATGGTTGGAGGGAGACCATGTAGTTACCTTGCATTGCATTGAGGTAGAACGCCAGGATATGACATCAGCATATGATTCCAGATTACAACTTAAATGCCCCGTAAGGAGGCCTAGTTACATCCAGTACACTGTTTATTGGAGATCTTCTTATCTCACTAATTGGCCCCAGATCACAAACTGCCTGGCAGGACGGTGGGACATCTCGGCAGGACAGTACCCAATTATCCTGGTTTGTCCTGATTTTGGGGCTCCCACTGTCCCTCCGAGCTCTGTCCCGCTACAGATGTATCAGTTTTAGGTTCAAGGATCCAGTTAGGGCCACATGTTAAGGAAATAGTTATAATAATTTATTTTATCTATTCTAGATTTATTATTATGGGGTTTGGGGATTATTTTTAACTGTTCCCCCACAGCTGGGACTTGCGTGTGGTCGGCCCATGGCAGAAATTACTCTGTAAACTTCTCCTCCTTCACCGTTTTAGAGAATGTCCCCTAAATATTACCCAGAGAAAACTGAAATAGTTCCATTCGGCTGCCGACAACTAGCACCATTCAGACGCTTTAATAACTCTGACATTAAGCCTGGATGAGGCTCAGGTTTCCATGCAGCGCGACGTGGGCTGATTCCACAGCATCCAATCTGTTCTCCAGAAACCGACTCCTTCATGTGAAGAGTAATCAGACGCAGAGGCAGACGGTAACAGAAATTCCGAGAAAAACCAACAGCCCTCCCTTCAAAAAGCCCTTTATTACGAAATAAACTAGGATCGGACCTCTGTGTGAGGGGGGACAACCATTAGACGGCACGTTACCTTACTCATTACCCTTACGGCTACATCTGTGTTCTGCTGTATCATAGAATCCTCGGCCACATCACTTGGAATTTTAAATATATATATATTGTTATTGTAGCTAGAAACGGATGATTTTTAATAGAATCTCTTCATAGGTGCACAGGTATCACTCTCATCACTCCTGTGTCCCAATGGCCCTTTATCACTCCCATCACTCCTGTGTTCCAATGACCCTTTATCACTCCCATCACTCCTGTGTTCCAATGGCCCTTTATCACTCCCATCACTCCTATGTTCCAATGGCCCTTTATCACTCCCATCACTCCTGTCTCCCAATGGCCCTTTATCACTCTCATCACTCCTGTGTTCCAATGGCAGCTGCATATTAGTCCTGTCTGTTCTACCTCATTCTTTAGTTTTTAGTTATTTTGGCCCTACATTACTTATCAGACATTTCAGGAACTGATTTGTGGCATCCTACGGCAGCGCCACGTTTACAGCCACTGAGCTCTTCGGTACGACCCGTTCTCCTGCCTGTGTCTGTCTATGGAGACGGCTGCCTATGGGCTGGATTTTATACACCTGTTTGCAATGACTTCGGCTGAAACACTTAAGCTCAGTAAGAGTGAGTTAAGTGGGGGGTCCACATACAATGTTTCATATAGTGTCCATACAAAGTATACATATTTATAATAAATGTATTAAGGGGTGTGGGAAATGATTGTATATACTTGTATATTGTAATTTACCATTATAACATATCAGGTGCACAGTTTCTCTTAAGTTATCTATCCACGAATAGTTTCTCTTGGTAAAAGGTAGACTAAATATATGGCCGTCACCTAAATGTCAACAATACAAAAATTTTGCCCGGCCTTCCCTTGGGGACAAATGTTTCCCAACCCATGGTCCGCAAAGTGTTAATAATGGTTCCATTTCATTTAAGATCACTGCCGAGGATATATTAGAAGTTACGGTAACTTAACGCCAACTCCGTATAAAGAAAACCCTTTCAAAACGTACCAAGATTTCATCGCCCTCTAGTGTCAGGCGGTGGTAAGACATGTGCCCAAACATTACCGGTACTACCACATCAAAAATGCTACATTTTACCAATAACATCAGCATTACTCCCAATTATCAATGCCAATAGGTAAAATTATAACACAGTTCTCTATAAGGTGAGGGTAGTTGCCTTATATGAAGACCAGATGGTTCATAATCCAATACGGCCATAAAGGACAATTTAGAAGGTTGCGTGTCCCGAGCAGCCTATTCTTCTAACACTGAGTCTCCTGGTTATTTTTGGTTACCGGATTTAGGGTTATTCAGTAAATTAAACAAACATTTCATCATGTGGTAGCACCATCGTAACTCAGCAACTATCTAATTTCATTTAAACAACACCTTAATATCGGTGAACGGAAAGTTACCAATTTGGTTTACATTTCTTTCTCTTTAAACGTAATATTTCAAAGCGAAAGGACACAGTCTGGAGGCTGATCTCCGAGCATCCCGATTGGTGCTATCCTCCCTGCTATATCACAGCTGAGATCCCTGCTTGAATACAGTTGACTTCATTCAGACTTTACCTGTCCGATGCGGGCCGTTATTAAAACTATTTGAGTAATACCACTAGCGAGTCACCATCATGTTATTATAGGCTAATTATTCTGCATTTAGAATAAAAAAAAAAAAATAGAAACGGGATTCCAAATCGGATCAGCATTGTTATTTAAGTCACTGTTCCACTGTGCGTGTGATTCCAGCTAGCATCAATTAATGTATAAATTGCATAATAATAATAAAGAACTTGGCCTCCTGTCACAGTGTCATGTTTAGTGTCTTGCATTAAAACTAGGACTAGAAAAGGTGACATTAAGCGGATAATCTCTTGACATCAATGACTGTGTTCAAAAGGTTTCGCAGACATTAGACGGGTTCGCTTTGCACGCATGGGATAGTATAACGCGTAACTCAACGGAAGGATTTTCAAAGGTTGTTTGGGTCTGCGCTAGACCGTGTCTGGAAAACGGAGATTACCCCACATCAAAAGAAAGGGGGTATTAAAGCAGAACATCTCAAGCACCCCCACCCCCTCCTCGAGCCCACCCTATGTCAGACAGACGTTTTAGGCAGATGGTTAGGATGTGCTCGGAATAATTTAAGATTATAACCCCCAACAAGCAGGGCTTTAATATGCTTTTTGGTAATTCTGTGTCATTTTGCATAAACATGTTGTATCGATAATTCTGTATTTTGTCAATACATGTAACACAGTAATGGATGAGCAAAGGCAGCGTCGTAGATTCTTCGTAGAACACACGGATCCAAAAGCACAGCATATTAGCCGCAGCGATCTATAACAGCCAGCTCCTATAGCAGACAAAGTGATCTATATGGTGCATAAACATATTGGCTGGTTAGTTATAGGTTGGGATTTAAAACATGTACCATGGCCCGGGGCAATTTGGACAAATTAAGCAAATTATTGGCAGATTACGTTTTTGCCGCATCGGCCAGACATACAGTCTATACGGATTTCACTTACTCAACTTTAAATAGATGTCGGTGTACTCAGCACTGTATATAGCAAATTTAGGCTCCGTTTCTGGCAACAGTAACCGGGGACTGTATGGAAACAATATCCTAATTGGTAATTCAGCTCCCTGCTTTGCATCTGGAGAAAGTTCCTGTGAGTTCTTGCTTCTACCTCCTTGCTTCTACCTCCTGTCTTGCAGACATCCGTTTCTCTTGCTTCCCTTTCTGTATTTGCCAAACGCACAGCGTGGATTTCTCCTTCTAAACACATTATGTGTAAAGGACGCTGTACATTGCAAACAATTCTAAACGCATACAGATTATATATACAGTCATCACAGCCATTAAACATTACACCGCCAGGAGGGGATACTGCCACCTAGTGGTTAAAGAAGACAATGCAAGTAAAGTAACAAACTGTATTAATTCAACCGCAGTAAAGCATTAAAACGATGAGTTCTGTTGAACTTGTGTCGCATTCTGTCAGTTGGGAGATCAAGACTAACTTTTTAGCAGGGTTTATATTATAATTTATATATAGTGCCTTCTCCCATATCTGGATAGAAAGGAGATATACAAGGCAGGGACTCCTGCTTAATATCTGGCATTCTATGATTCACAGGTTTTATTGCTTTTAAATAAAAATTAAAAAAAAAAAAGGCACTCCATTTGCAGACATTGGAAACATAATGAAAGAAAGTGCTGCGTAAACTGTTGGTGCTATATAAATAAAAGATAATAATAATAAATGGGGGAAGCGTTGTTTGTCGGTGAAGGGGTCCTATGCCTGGGACAATAAAGATAACTGATGGTCTGGAAACGCTTTATGTCTGCTTAATAAGAAACATCATGAAGAACTGACATCTATGCATTGTTACCGTGACGCCACACCACTGGCATGCGCGTCAGTCGCACAATGTATAGATATTTTTGTCCTAAAATGTGGCAAGAAAACATTTATTCCGTTACAGATAGATGGAAGAATTGCAAGCATCAGAACAAGAGCTATTCATTTCAAGCCATATTTTATTTTTAATCACACAATGATAAACATTTCCCGTAAAGGTCTTCTCCCTTCTAGGCAATAAGAATATCATCAGGTGTTTTACTATGGAAAATAATAAATCTGCAAAGAAACACTGGGGTTTAACCCAAGAATCCAAAGAGTGCAACGCGCTTGGCTGTAAGACGTTATTAAGTGCTGATCCAGAGATCTCAGACACCTGGAACATGTATTACGGCATTTAACACAATCGTTCGAGCATCTTTGTGTCATTAAGTACTCTATAAATCAATAAAATGGTTAAAGTTGCAGCATTTCTGAAGGTCCCAACATCGCTACAGAACCGTAGGTGCCTATAGAGCGACTACAGCTAATCAAATGGGGGGGGGGGATAAGTGCAATATTGTTTGTTATTTTTAAAAATACAAAAAATTAAATATACTTGTATTTTTATGGTTTACAGGTGATTTTTAATTTCTAAACTGCTTAAGGGTGTATGTAGTTCCGGTTTATTTAGTCATTTACCAAGCAAATAGGCACAGTAGGTAGAGTCAGAAGATTAGCAAGAGGCACTTTTTATATATTGGATATTCAACAGTTATCCATTAATTACAGAGGCAAATTTGGCGTATTTTAACCCTCTGTTTTGCATTCATTGGGTGCAGGAGAAAGAGTTCATGCCTCACAGGGCTCTATATACATAGCTTTAAGTGCATTCGTTCCAATGTTACTTTCAGGTCACATCACTAATATCTTTACAGCTTCACATTTTCCTCGTTCAGTTGTTTCCTAGGGCGTTAGGCTACGTTCTCAATGATGATCGCGATGCCTTGCCCTCCACCTATGCAGGCTGAACCCACCGCGTATTTACCGCCACGGCGTCTGCGGGGGGAAAACGGAAAACGTGGTATTAAAAGCAGGAGATACCCTGGGTCATAATTACAAAGATATCTACTTGATATGTATACCATACGGTGGGTGCAGGTAAAGGGAAGACTCTACAGAATCCCCCAATGCATTTGCATGGTGGAGACATTCACATGATATCCGCTCCACACCATAAGGAATGGCGAATAAAAAAAACAAACAATTGCTGTCGATACTTACCGGAGCTCATGGGTAAGGTGAGATATTATTCTCGATCCAGACGCAGCCAGGGGATGCCCCAGGGCAATGGCTCCTCCATTCACATTCGTCTTCGCTGGGTCGAGATCTAAAGCTTTCTCTACCGCCAGATACTGGGGAGCAAAAGCCTCGTTTACCTGTTAAAAAAAGAATGAAGCATTTCCTCTCAATGACAAGTTTTATACAGAACGTCAGAGCTGGTTTAGGACCGATACTGATGGACCCACGAGATTACTTAGCAGCAGCCCAGATGCAGACCCTCATTTCTGTCTGTTTACACATAGATAATATGAACCATACACAAACATCAAACCTCTGCTGCTGCCGCCCGGTACTTCCGCCAAGGCTTTAATGACGGAAGGTCACGTCAGGCCGTCGCTTCGTCGTAGAAGCCCCAGCGGAAGCGCCAGCAGAGGTTGTCTGCATCGCACAGACGTTCACTGGCTGCCAGAGAGGAGGATCCAGGTCCAGATACCAGGGATATGGAACTTAGTCTTATAGTCATTTGCGCTGAAAAAAACCTTGTCTTATATTTGAGCAAATACGGTAAATCTGAGGCAAATTCTGGTGTCAATTTTGTTAACAGATACAGCTATGCCCCATTATTGGCAGTACTTTTTAGCCAGCATGTTACCAGCCATACCAGGGAGTCCGGTTCTCTTTAAACTGTCTATTTCCAGCTATGCTTTAACAAATTCCGACTGAAACAGGTCGTACCTCTACCAGATCCATGTCTTTCAGAGACAGCCCGGCTTTTTTCAAAGCTTCAGAAATGGCAGGAACTGGGCCTAGAAATGAAAACGTTTTAGAGCCAAGTAAATAAACACACACACAGCACTACTGTATCCGTATCTCCCGCTAGTGAACTAATCTTATCATTCACAGCCAGTATTTGACAGGTCGGGGTGAAGATCATTTGGGCGATAACTGCAGAAAGAGCGACATGCTGGAGCACCGACCATGCGAGTGACGCCACCTGCTGATTGTAGACATGAACTGCGGGGCCAGGCCAATAAATCTTTTTTAGCTCTTTATTCTTCTTTCGGGGTAGGGAATATATATATATATAGTTTTTTTTTATTTTTTTCATGCACTCTACAAACACCTGAAGTAGGTGGCGAGTGACGGTAATTACAGTAGTTTACTTTGTGCCATTCGTCATACTATAAAATTAAGAGAGGCAGACAGCTATCAGTTGGGATAATCGGGACAGAATTAGAATGCACGCCTCTTACCAAATCCCATAATCTTGGGGTCACAGCCGGATACGTGGTAGGCGACGATCCTGGCCAGCGGGGTGAGCTTGTGCTTGGTTGTGGCATCTTCACTGGCTATGATCACCACGCCGGCTCCATCGCATATTCCCTGCAAGTAGAGAAAACTCAAAATGCAGAATAGTACGGATTGAGCACAAGAATATATAAATATAACAAAGATAATACTCAAGGGTGTAATAAAATTAACAGCATCCACAAAGGAGGTGGATTTAAATTGCAGCTTTTAATGTATCGCAAGTTTAATCTTCAGCTTTCTCACCGAAGCATTTCCTGCAGTGACCAAACCCTCCTTCTTGAACACAGGTGGGAGTTTAGCCATCTGCTCCAAGGTGGTCTGTGGCCTGGGGTGCTCATCTTTGTCCATCTTGATGGTTCCTTTCTTCGACTTCAGCTCAATAGGGGCAATTTCTGTCCCAAAGTATCCTGAGTCCTGAGCTGGACAGGGGGTAGAGAGGGGTTTATAGATGAAAAACACATGAAAATTAATGTCCACGCAATAAGTTTTCCTACTAAAATGCATACTAAAGAAATAAATAGCTCACCGGCTTTCCATCTCTGCTGGGACTGGAAGGCGTACTTGTCGCAATCTTCTCTGCGGATATTATATTTTTCGCCCAGGTTTTCGGCTGTGATGGCCATTGGCGTTTTAATGTGAGAGTCCGTGAGCCCGGCCCATAGCGTGTCTTCCATCTATCGGGGTTAAAACAAAACCCAAAATTATGTACAAAAAGACAAAATAAATTAAATAAAAAACATAACCTGAAATGATTGAAAATCTGAAATAGACATTTATTCTGGGCCAGAATTCTCCTGGATGACGGAACGCATCAGCCCAGAGCAAACAAGCACAAGAAAGAGCTAAGGAGAGCGGTGGTCAAACACCAACAAAATGAACCTACAGAGCTTTTAGCAGAGCTCCTGGGTTCTGATAACTATGGAGCAGATCACGGACTCGTCACAACCCAGCTTCCAAGCCGACAGCTGCCGTATGCGACAATTCAAACCCATGGCTTACGGCACAAATAGCCACAGATGAGACCCAAGAATCTCTATTAAAGCAGTCCGACAGCCATAACACCAACAACATCACAGATCGCACCTTGAGGTCCATTCCGAGTTTGGTTCCGAAGCGGATATTTCGCACGGCGTACGGAGACTGGCTCATGTTCTCTGCCCCACCGCACATGACCACCTCGGATTCACGGAGGCCGATCTCCTGCGAAACACCGGAAAAGGGTCAGTGCAGCTTATAAAACCACAAGAATATATAATGTTGTTGATTTATTTGGTCCAATTTTGGTGTGTTAACCATACTTTTATTATAAGAAAGAAAGACACCAAAACTGGACAGAAATAACAATAACTAATATATATATATATATATATATATATATAATATATATATATACACACACACATACATATATATACACACACATACATACATAATTTTTCTTGTCCAATTTTGGTGTGTAAAATACTTTTTTAAGGTGGGGGGGCATATTTGGTTCGTTTTGGGCCAAGTGAATCTTGAATTTTCGGTGCATCCCTAGTTTATACTACTTGTTGTGTCCTGTCCACCCATTGTACAGCGCTATGGAATATGGTGGCGCTATAAAAAACAATAAATAATTATAATAATAAAGACTGGTGACAAATTAAGCAGTTATTGTAACGTTTGGGTAGCATTTTGTTTTGCAGCATTGTGCAGCGTGGGGAGGCGAAATAAATCTAACGAGAAGGACCAATCTTTCGGTTATACTTAAACACCCCATACCTGACAGCCATTCACGATGGACTGGAAGCCGGATCCGCAGAGCCGGTTGACGGTGAGAGCCGGGACGGGAATGGGAACTCCGACGCGAAGCCCGACGTGTCTGGCCAGATAAATGGCATCCGACGAGGTCTGCAACAGCGAAGAGGTTGAACACACATTAGGGCCGAATGAGGAGATAAAATCCGCCAGCGCATGCAGAGACACACCCCGGCAGGGTCTAGTCATACATGTGCGTGCAACACGGCGTACATACTTAGTATATAAATACCGTACCTGCGCAACATTTCCAAATATGACACTGTCCACTAAATCAGGAGCCACGTTACCGGCAGCCAGCGCGGCTTTGGCAGCGATTTCACCCAAGTCTGTGGCGCTGTGGTCCTTCAGCAGACCCCCGTAGGTTCCAAACGGGGTTCTTTTAGCAGAAACAATAAAAATTCCTAAAAAAATACATTTTACAAAATAAAATAAAAAAAAATTGTATGTTTAAAATACATGCAACTGTCACCAAGGCATCATCAGACAGTAACAAAAACAGTCACATCGAAGGAAAACGCGGACGGATGGGTTGCACAGAGGCTCTCTTATGGCCCCCGGCTGGTTGTACTTTACTGAGAGGGTGGTAGATAAGCGGAACAGCTTATCGGTAGAAGTGGTAGGGGCTAATACAGTGAGGGTATTAAACATGCATGGGACAGTGATGGGAGTGATAAAGGTCCATTGGAACACAGGAGTGATGGGAGTGATAAAGGGCCGTCAGAACACAGGAGTGATGGGAGTGATAAAGGGCCATTGGAACACAGGAGTGATGGGAGTGATAAAGGGCCATTGGAACACAGGAGTGATGGGAGTGATAAAGGGCCATTGGAGACATGGTTGCCCGCACAGTCCCGGTGGTAGATAGGACAGTCGGGGGGTTGTGAGGGTATAAATCGCAGAAACTCCAGAGCTTTAACAAAAATCTACCGGAGATCGATATAAAATGCAACATTCGGATCGCTCTGAACAGCAAGTGGGTTTAAAGAAAGCATGGCTGCCGGTGCTCTGCGCTGTTCTGTATATAAGGGCGACGGTGCAATACATGGAATGATACAAATAGGAGTCCCCGAGGGCAGTCAGACGTTAATCAGGAGCCACATTAGCCAAACGTGCGCACTAATCAGCATTCCGGCTCCAAAGGTTAACCCATCGCTCCACAGTGACTGCGCGGCCGGGGTCATACATCGAGACCGGTGCGGAACGCACGCAAGACTCAGACCTTAACCCCTTCACGACCAACGCCGTACCTCATAAATCATCAGTTTGCCGACCTTTGCCACATACTTCGATAATAAAACTAACTCAGATAGATATCCCCCACGACTCCTCATCTTCCTCCTCTACATTTAACCCTTTCTCTCCCGTCACAGAAGACTAGGTTCATGCTCTTCTTCGTTCCTCTTGTCCAATCACATGCCCCCTTGATCCGATCTCTTCTCACCTTTCTCGGTCTATCTCTTCTACCTTGTTCCGTACACTAGCTTATACCCTCAACACCTCCCTCTCTACTGGATCCGTCTTACCTTCTTTGAAGCCCTCCACGGTCCGGACTGATCTGCCCAATCACCGTCCCACCACTCTACTACCTCTCATCTCTAAGCTTCTTGAAAGCTTGATTCCCAACTAAGCTCCTTGACTCCAACTCCCTTCTTTAATCCGGATTCCGTTCGACATTCTACTTTTACCTCTTGTTATACGCTACTTGTTATGCCCCGCCTACCCATTGTACAGCGCTGCGGAATCTGACGCCGCTATATAAAGCAAATAATAATAAAAACCAATAAAAAAATATATTTTTTTGTTACCTGACCCTAAGGGGTAATCTTTAAGTATATCGGGTGTGTTGGGGGTTAGTTAAGGGTTTAATAAAAAAAAAAAAAAAAATTAAAAAACCTAAAAATAAATAAATTTTAAAAAATTAGGAAACTTAAAATAAATTATATAGAAATATCTGGCAGACTTAAAATCAGGGCAATTTAACAAATATATTTTTTGCTAACAAAGATAATTTATACGGCTGTAAAAGCGTGGATAAATAAAAAAGCCCAATTCGTCCCCAAAATAAATCAATAATATATACACACACTCATAGAAAATCATTAAAATTGCTCTGGTCCTGTAGTGTGAAGAAGCTCTGGTCCTTCAGGGGTTAATCAGTCGTTGGGCTCCTCTTAGATTCAGGAGCCGTGTCCTATTCCATGCATGTTTAATACCCTCACTGTATTACCCTCTACCACTTCTGCCCAGAGGCTGTTCCACTTATCCACCAAACCTCAGTATAGTAAAGCTTTCTTACATGATCTCTCAAAAAGTGCCAGTGGGGTTTATTCACTAAACTGGGAGTTACCAGGCGAGATTAAACACGTCAACGCCTTAACTTTATTAAGCATTAGGAAGGGGCAGCCACGATGAGCATCTCCTGCAAGAAGGCTGGAGCTGGCCCTGGATAATGTATAGTTTAATCTATGAGCAGAGGCGAGAAATCTCTTATTGATGCAGAACCGGCTGCTTCTACTGGAGAAACTCACCAGGCTGGCTGCCATAATCTATAGGGTGGCAAGAAGAACAGCGTTACCCTGCCGGGGAATTTCATTTAGTGAATAAACCCCTGAGGGTGAAAAACACAACATGCAAATCTGGAGACGCTGAGACCTGCTTGTTAAACTTCCTAACCCACGGAGAATGTATACTGCAGTGTACATAAGTGGAACAGCCACCCAGCAGAAGACCTGCATTCAGGAGCCATATGTCTATCCCATGCATGTTTACATTCCCTCGCTGTATTACCCTCTACCACTTCTGCTGGGGGTCTGTTCCACTTAACTACCACCCTCTCAGTAAGGTAGAACTTTCTTACATCAGGTGTGTAGTGGTGAAGAGGTGTAGAATAATTAGAGGAGTTCAGTGGTGGAATTTGATTGGCTGGAGGGGGTTATTTGATTAATAAGTCAGGGACTGACAATTATTTCTAGGATTCAGCCTGAATGGAGTTTCCAAGATGAACAGCTCTGTCCACGAGGGCCATCCTCAAAATGTATGTCACCCCCTCCCCCCCTTCAAGTGCAAAGGAGGCAAATGTCCACACACCCCCCACTAGCCTCCAAGGCAACAGGCCTCCCCCCCACTAGCCTTCAAGTGCAAAGGAGGCAAATGTCCACACACCCCCCACTAGCCTCCAGGTGCAAAAGGGGCGACAGTCCCCCAAGTGCAAATGAAATGTGTAACACAGAAATAACCCCCTCTATTATATTTGCACCCCAGCATTAGCAGGGCAGTTACCTCTGAGCAGGGCCATGGTCGGGTCGCGGGGGGCAGCTGTCTCACACACGGGGGGATAAGGTCACCGCTGTCCGCCTCCTCTCCTTCACACTAATAAATACCAGGCCCGGAGAGTCACCTCTCACCCAAATCCGCCCCCCAACTGCCGCCCCCTCACCACCTGGTCCAGCCCACAGGGCTTGCAGCTCCGCCCCCTACCCAGCCCCGGGCAGTGGATTGGACCGGGGGAGGGAATTCCGCCAGGACTTCCTTTCTCTCTGTACCCTGAGACAGGAAGCAGCCGGGATAAAAGCAGTAAGGCAGGCTCCACCTCTTCCGCCACGTGCAGAGGGATCGAGAGAGTGGACCGAGCGAGGTATGTAGGCACTGAGCGGCTCCGTGGCTTACTTTTTAACATCTTTGTCACGTCTAGGGGTATTTGCCCCAATCCCAGAGTGAATGGGGTAGATTATTGGGGTCCGAAGGGTTCTGTTCTGGTCAAACAATAGTTAAGCATCCTAGTTGGTGCTTTTGTCACTTCTATATCTCAGCTGGTTTCCCTACTTGAATACAGGTGACTTCGTTCAGAACGTTTTTTTTGTCTCTGGCCATTCTAATGAGTCCATTGTAGCCAGTTTGAGCGGAGCTCTCCTCGCCTGTTTATCCCCTATTTACCCAGAATATGATGGCGCGATGCAAATCAATACATCATTTGCCCTCGTTCTCGGCTATCGAATCTTTTAAAGGGTTAACACATGAAGCCTCGGGGTTCTGGCCCGCTTGTGTCTGGTTATTACGTCTGGTCCGGGATGACTAGCCCACTGCGCAATCTGAGTTCTACGGAACCATATGGTAGAAACCGTGCTGCATTGTAGTCTGAGACCGGACATTATTAACTAAACCGTGTGATAGAGACCCAAGTAGTCCCAAAAGCTTGCAATCTAAAGCGATTCAGTATTATCCCAAGCTGGGCCGTCACCGCATGTGGGCAGGTAGCCACCAACATCTACTCGATGGCCGCGGAGATATAACTTCACCAGAGCAGCCAACCTTTTGTTTTTATTTAATGCATTTTTGGGGTCACGGCATTAAAAACAGAGTTTTAACCAATACCGGCCCTGCATAATGCATAATTCAATGGGTAAAGAGACTGAAGCCATCTCACTGATTTACTTATACATTATATGGGGCCAGCCAAGCCGTCCCTGCTGTAGAAGCTCACCAGAGATGGACCTTTTATAACGGATAGAAGCTGAAACACAAATCCCCCTTTAATGAATAGACCCCTTTAATTTTCTCGGGTTGATGTAAATCGACGATTGTCTTGATGATGATGATGACAGAAACTGCCAGTAATCGTTAGAATAATTGTAGCTGTCTGTTTCTTCTTCGCAGAGCCGGAAATCTGCCGCAAGCGGAGCGCGTCGGACCCGTCCGCTGGATCGTGGCGTTGAAGACTTAATGAAGAATCTGCGTTTTTTTATTTAATGAATCTTTTTATTTTTTGGGTTGTATATTTGTAGGTATACGGTCTAAATAAAAATGCCCTTGGGTGATGCCGTTTAACGTGCAGCGTGACCCCCGTGTAGATGGCCAGCTCCTTATCCAAAAGTCACACCAGCTTAGCCTATTTATCCCATTTACCCCTCGCAGGACCCAAGAGCATTTTAGTTCAGTGTGTTAAGCCCCTACCTCTAGTACCTCATCTGCTTAATGTTTCCCTCTATTCACACCATCAGACACTCTGTACGTTTAGTCACCTGTAAGAGCGATCAAGAATCGCGAAGTGTCGCTAGCAGGCGATCACACGGTAATCACTTTGCAATTATGTATAAAAAATAATAAAGTAAATTTTAATGTTTTTTATGGCATCAGCTGTTAATTTGTTTGCTTTTTGCATAGGCGACACAATGTTGTCACATTACACTTTTCCTGCGTTATTTTGTGTTATTACTGGATCCTGATAGTGTGCGTTATTACATCTTTAGTGTGTTGTACACTGAGCTCGTCCGATCCTGTGATTTTTCAGAAAGCTGTCCCTTTTTGGAGAGTTGAATAGCTTCTACCCTAATAATCTATTCTCGGAGCTCAGGGTCATGGGAGGTTATTAGTTACCGTATTGGCTCGGATATAGGCCGCCCCCGTATATAGGCCGCACCCTAAAAGTTTGGTGCTTTTTTAAAGAAAACTTTTTTTTTTTTTCTTTAAAAAAGCACCAAAAAAACATGCTGCCACTCTGCCCCCCCCCCCCCGAGATATGCTACCACTGTCCTCCTCTGCCGCCCCCCCCCCGACTTACCGGAGCAGACTCCCGGGTGTCTTGCGGGGGACATCTACGCAATACGCGTATACAACTTCCGGTGCTGGCACCGGAAGTTGTATTGCGTAGACGTCCCCCGCCGGCCCCGCAAGACACCTGGTAGTCTGCTCCGGTAAGTCCGGGGGGGAAGGGGGGGCCGGTTAGGCAGAGGTAAAACCGTCCGCACGATGCGCTTAGACAACTTCCCGAGCCGGAACACCCCCCCCCCCGTGGGAAGTGCTGGCAGGGGAGGCTGTCTGAGCGTGTCGGGGAGTAGGATGCAGGTCCCCTGCACCGCTGCGGGGGATCTGTAACCTAACCCCGCTGCCTGCCCGGCGCCCAGGACTGCATGTCCCGGGTGTCGGGCGCTAGACCCCGAATATAGGCCGCACCCCCACTTTAAAGACTTAAAGTGGGGGGGGGGAAGTGCGGCCTATATTTGAGCCAATACGGTATTTAGTATATGTGTGCACATAAGTATTTAGTAAATGTAGTATGAAGCAGCACCCCTAAAAAAGCATTTTTTGTAACGTTTTACTGTGTGGGGGGGGGTGCTTTGGGATCGTACCTTGAAGCTGACAGCCCTAGCTGGGTGAAGAACACTTTGCCGCAGCCTCATAGAGAAGGGCAGGCAAGGGTTGTGATTGCTCCCTTGGTGTATTGAATTATTGAAGTCAGGTGCTTCAGGCAGACCCATTGCCACAGGTGTATAAAAGCAACCATGTGTACCGGATAAAGATGACATCCGTGCTCGGCAGATAATACAAGATAGAATCTAATGTGATGGGATTTGGAGAAATCAGTACACTAAAAAAGTCATCATACACGGGACGCCTGAAGCCACAATTTACTGCCACTTAACTTTTTTAATAAAATATGCAGATCGAAGTAGAGTAAATAACAAAAAAACCTTTATTTTTCCTCTGATGTCAGGGCCTAGAATGTTTTGTCCTCTGAAGCGACTACAAATTCAGGAGCGTGTTTTATCTCTGGATAAGTAAAAATTAAATAGTTCTATTTATTCCTACAGTAAGTAAAGCGCCAAGAAACAGATGACCAAATAAACACCGGTACAGGCTCTGCCACACGGACACCCAAACACACACCAGCACAGGCTCTGCCACACCAAAACATACACACCAGGACAGGCTCTGCCACGCCAACACCCAAACACACACACACGGGGACCGGCTCTATCACACCGACACCTAAACACACATCAGGACAGGCTCTGCCACACCGACACCCAAACACAAACACCCGGACCGGCTCTGTCACACTGATACCCGCATCAGCATGGGTTAAGCTACACAAAGCATAAAAAATGCTTTCCACACTGCATTGTTGTTTGTGTGTTTGCCTCCTTGTGTATTGTTGCCCCAGCCCGGCCCCTCTTTAGTATTAATGTACCCTCCCACACACCCTTGTGTATCGCCCCATGTGCATTTGTGCCCTCACACCCTTGTGTATTTATTTTTATGTAATGCCCCCAGCCAGCCCCCCTCCCTTGTGTATTAACACCCCCCACCCCCTTTTGTACTGGTTAATGTAATGCCCCCCATACCCATGTGTATTGTAAACAGCCCCCCACCCCACCCCTTTTTGTATTGATTTATATGTGATGCCCCAACTACCCTATTGTGTGCTTATAACCCTAAGCCGCCCCCTTTTTGTATTATTGAAAAATTGAATTATTAAAATAGTTAGGCGGCCGGCCCACGCGGGCTGCACCTCGAAGTGACAGCTATTATCATTATTATTATTTATTGATTTAGGATTTTTGATCATATTCCAAAGCGATGTACAATGGTGATTGGGTGGTTACTCAGAACCACTTGAGGTTTAATAACCCTTAACTGTCCGCGTATGAATGAGGCAGAGCGGGGGATACAGCTGCCATACGACATCACAAACAATTTTCAGAAAAAGTATGTATATAAAATTACACATTTATTGTGTAAAGAGAAAATAAAACACTAGGTTTTTTACACAGACACAGGATTCCAATTTTAACATAATCAACCATATTGTGTTTCATAAAACCTAAATAACATCACTGAATATCGTGCACCCTGTGGACTATTGTGCTCGGGGTTAACATTGGCCAATTCTACCACTGACAATACAGTTTTTTTTAAAAAAATGCTTCCGTTTCAAGTATTTATAACAGTAGAAGAAAAATAAAATGGTTTTCAGTGCAATAATGAGATGAGATTATAAGTCAACAGCTTCAAACAATATGGTTTTGGTCTTAGATATATATTTATTTCTGAAAATGTATATTATTATTTATTCTTTTATTTTTTAGACGTTTCTTGATAAAATATATTGTCCGTTTTTTTTAAACTCTGTTAAGAAAGTCCAGTTGGAGAGAAGCCGGGATATGAACGGTGTTCAGCGTTATTGCCGATGGGTTGAATGGGAATAGAACTGGGAACATGTACTTCGAGTCCAGCAGTAACTGGGGAGGGTCGCTTCTGTCCTGTAACTGGGCCTGGAAAAAAAATAGAAGCCGTTATAAGAAGCGAAGATATATTATTATATTATTTATTAAAATAAAACGATTATTAGAACTCCTGGTGCGGCTGGTTTAGTCAGCGATGCGATTCTTACCTGAATACTTCTGATAAAGGAGACCGTCACGCGCTCTTCAAATTCGTTCACTGGGGTGTACAGGTTTAGGATTTTCACGATCTATGCAAAAGAACATTTCGAAGAAGGCATCAATATGAGTTTTAGGAGGAGATTATCGGGTTTTAGGGGTGTTTAGAAGTTTTAGGGGTGATTATCAGTCCAGCATGGTTAATAAGTTGCACTTATGGCACGAGATTTAATTTGAGTCCGGATCAACAGTGAACTTGAATGACCGCTCAGCGTTTTAGTGAACGGACCAAAGGTGCCAAGCTCTGGGATCACAAACCAGCACCTGAGTACTTGGCAAAAAGTGATGCACATGGAAGCTCCTTCTAGAGAGCAAAGGGAATAGGGCAGTTGCCACATAGTTTGGAAACGGTCCCATTCATATAGTTACGCCTCTGCCCTTAATGTCCCCAATTACTTGGCCAGATGCCCCTAGTGTCTGTATCCCTGTCAGGCAGAGGGGGCAGAATAGACCTGCCGGTAACAACTATATCAGACAGGCCAGACCTAGCACTCACTGGAGGCTGCTGTTTAAAGGAATCGGTGATCAGCCGTTTAGTGAGTACCATGCACTAACCTGCCCTGTAGTGAGTACCGTGCACTAACCTGCACTGTAGTGAGTACCAGGCACTAACCTGCACTGTAGTGAGTATCGTGCACTAACCTGCCCTGTAGTGAGTATCGTGCGCTAACCTGCCCTGTAGTGAGTATCGTGCGCTAACCTGCACTGTAGTGAGTACCAGGCACTAACCTGCCCTGTAGTGAGTACCTTGCACTAACCTGCGCTGTAGTGAGTATGGTGCACTAGCCTGCCGTGTAGTGAGCACTGTGCACTAGCCTGCCGTGTAGTGAGCACTGTGCACTAGCCTGCCGTGTAGTGAGTATTGTGCACTAACCTGCCGTGTAGTGAGCACTGTGCACTAGCCTGCTGTGTAGTGAGTATTGTACACTAACCTGCCCTGTAGTGAGCACTGTGCACAGGGAGCATATGGCTTCTGCATCTTCCTGGGTTTTCTTCTTTAGCTGCAGTAACTGAGCAGCCTGTATCAGAGGCTCCATGGTCTGCGCGGCTCCGCTGGGGTGAAGGTTCTTCCCCCGCAGCCACTCCTCCAGCTGACTGATGTTATACCTTAATAAAGAGAAATAACATTTACACGCAGAGGCCTCGTCTCAGTACACGTGAGTATAGCTAGCATTACTATAGTTATTAATACATATAGAGTAGACGTTACTATTTCTGCCCCTCCTGTATACACGTGGGGGTAGAATTATTACCGAAGCTGCATCCCAGTGCTCCACGAGCAGACATCCTTCCTCAGCAGCAGGTTATTCAATGCCACCGCGTTGATCATGTAAAAAAGCTGTTTGAAGACTTGCTGGATGATCTCTGGATCCAGCCCGTGGTCGCACATAACACCGTGGAACGCATTAAGCTGCCGGATGACAGCTTCTAGGTTATAACAGTTGTCTCCGTCCACCATGCTGGAAGACCTCTTTCGATATCCTGTAGGCTTCACCCCAGAAAGACCTTGGATGCTTTCGCTTTCCAGCATAGCAGACACTTGAAAGGAACAAGACTAACTGATTATTATCATATAAGGGTGTTTGGTGATTTATTTTACCAGATTCTGGTAAACCCTACATTATGGTCGTAAAGACAGGAGGTCGGTCAATCCACGTAAGGCTTAAGCTCTTACCTATCATAGGCTGGAGAAGTCCCTCAGAGATCTTAATGAGCTGCTGGTAGATCTGAATGGACAGATCACTGAGGACCTGCCGGTACTCGGTTAGGTCAAAGTTCCGCAGACAGTGCTCATTCTGTTTGGAAGAATTACTGTTCATGAAGCCCTGGAGAAAGGACAGACATGAAAGGCCGATGAGGGACACCAGTTACCCCTCGTAGGAATGTCACATCATCTAGGTTTACTTATAATGACAGATAAGAACCATTTGGCCCATCTAGTCGCCCAAAGTGGTTATATTCCATCTTAAACCAAGAAGAACTTAAGTCAATCTATGGCCCAGCTACTCCAGTCGGGGGGACAATGAGGAGCACAAACTGTTTATATCAGTGAAGGTTGGGGAATGCTAATTTCAGAGACTTGCTAGCCGATAAACATCTGAAATTAATTGATAATTAGGTAGGTTTTATATCTTAAGGAAAGTTATAACATTTCCCTTTCCACATTAATTGAGAGTAGGACCATTAGGGTTCTGTTATCGCCTTGGACAATTCCACCAAAAAAAAACTTTGATGGTTGACACTATCTCTGATAGATGGGTAATAAAATGTTATGGCCTTCGATGTCATTTTTGCCACAATTTCATTATTGTTAACCACTAAAATTATTATTTAGGCGAAAGAGCGCCCCTGGGTGGTGAATAATGGAAACATTTGTAGAAATGTGCTAAGTAACAGCCATGATCCTTATTGGAGAGCTTTAATGTATGAGATTGGATTGCAGTGATAAGATTTGTTTATAAAAGAGACAATAATTATCTGCTCGCTCTCTATGATAATCATTGATCATTTGTATTATTTTCACACTTGTCTCAAATTTTTTAGTATTCTTGGTATTTACAATTTTCTCTGGGCTAATTGAAATCTTTACGGCAGTTGCCTAGAAAATTATTTCCACTTAACTTAATATAATGGTTTTAAAACACAGGTGAATTTTGTCTTCTTCAACCTCTGGAATAATTTTACCCCTTTTCCGGGGAAAATATATATATATATATATATGTTATAATATATATATATATTTTTTTTTATAAGAACTGCATCTTCTAACCAAAAAATGGCATACGGTTTAAATCCTGTCATTTGTAGTATATTCATTGTTGGATTTGACATTTTTATCTCACGAACAATCTGCAGAAGTTGCATAATTCCAGCTACATTTGTATACTTGACCTTTTTTAAATTGTTGGTAATTAGTAACATTGCAACAGACCAGTACGGTGAGATATAGTGATTATTGTAATGATAATGAATGCGTTCCGCCGTTTGTTTGTTGAGTGGATTGGAGAAAGTTAGCTGGTTTGGCGCCAATGGTGGAAATATCGGATATTACCAACACATGCTGCTTATAACGCGGTATCATCTCAATGAATATGGGATGTTAATGCAATGCGCTCTGTATTGCTTGCATTAACGGTATGTGTTTAATTCATAAGCCAGCGAATAATACCTGATACCCGATCAATATTCTATATCATAATATATTTTTACGTGCTTTGAAGATGTGCTCCTATGATGATTAATAGCATCGTCATTTTTGGGTATTTTGATAAAAAAAATGATTTTGCGTATACAGTATGTCTAAAAAGAGACTTACTTCATCGCCGCTGTATTGTTTCAGACAGTGAAGGAGGCGGCTGGAGTTTGACAGCCAGAAAGATGTCATCTGGAAATCATCATGATGTTTCTGCCAACGAGAGAACACACGATTTAACGCGGACAGGTAACCCCGCACCTGCCGGTGTCCGTATGATTTTGTGTAGTGGATGAGTCCTATTTGGCCTGTGGCTCAGCTCATGCCGTCCATCTCTAGAAATTGGCTAATTAAGTCGGTTGCTGGGTAGTCAAACAGTAGGTATCATAGCGGGTGTCTGATTTAATATATATATATATATATTATATATATATAATATATATAATATATATATACCGTATTGGCTCGAATATAGGCCGCACTTTTTTCCCCCACTTTAAGACTTTAAAGTGGGGGTGCGGCTTATATTCAGGGTCTAGCGCCCGGCGCCCGGGACTGCATGGGTTAGCGGGGTTAGGATACAGATCCCCCGCAGCGGTGCAGGGGACCTGTATCCTACTCCCCGATGCGCTCAGACAGCCTCCCCTGCCAGCACTTCCCACGGGGGGGGTGCCGGCACGGGAGGTTGTCTAAGCGCATCGTGCGGATGCGTTTTACCTCTGCACCCCCCGCGGACTTACCGGAGCAGACTCCCGGGTGATCTTACGGGGTCGGCGGGGGACGTCTACGCAATACAACTTCCGGTGCCGGATGTGCCGCACCGGAAGTTGTATTGCGTAGATGTCCCCCGCCCGCCCCGCAAGACACCCGGGAGTCTGCTCCGGTAAGTTGGGGAGGGGGGGACAGTGGTAGCATATCTCGGGGAGGGAGGACAGTGGTAGCGTATCTCGGGGAGGGAGGACAGTGGTAGCGTATCGCGGGGAGGGAGGACAGTGGCAGCATATCTCGGGGAGGGAGGACAGTGGCAGCATATCTCGGGGGGGGGCAGAGTGGCAGTATGTTTTTTTGGTGCTTTTTTAAAGAAAAAAACTTTTTCTTTAAAAAAGCACCAAACTTTTAGGGTGCGGCCTATATACGGGGGCGGCCTATATCCGAGCCAATACGGTATATTAATATATATGTTACTTATCCCGTTTTTAAAAATAAATGAATACTGGGTTTTTACAATAAAGTAAATTATGTTTATGAAAGTGAACTTGTGTAAAAATGTGTGCTATAGATATATTCAAAATGTAAAGGTAGTTAAGCTTTGGAAAAGCACGTTGGGGGATTCCCTAAATACGTTACCTTTAACACCTTCTTGATGCCGTTGATGGTGGAGGTGAGCAGGGAGTGCACTTTTTGGTCATCGTTGATGTAGTCTGCATGTCGGATGCACATAAAGAGGATGTATGCCGGCAGACATGGGACCGTGCCGGATATCAGCTGAGGTTTCAGATCTAAAAAGGGGCATAAAAGAGGCAATAATTGACACCAAATTCCACACTATTCCACGCAGTTACTTTATAGGAATCCAAAAATATAAGTGCAGTCAATCACAGCAATTTTTAATATTTTTATCATTTTTAGTAGAAAATAATAAAAATAATATAAATAAAAAAAAATATTTTTATTAATAAAAATAAAATAAAGATTCAGATATGGATAAAAGATTTGCTTTTATATAGGTTCAAAAAATTCATATAACAGTTGAAATGGTTCTGGACCCCCAACTGTTGCTGCATTTGCTCCTGGCTGAGGATAATTAGAGTTTAATTTTATACATCTGTTTGAAGACACCATGTTACCAACCCTTGTGAGCGTCTAATGAACTAAAAATATTCTAAAAATCAGAGCATACAGAAGTGACGATTTAGCTTTAAGGCATTGGGACTAACTAGCTGCCGAATTCTGCCAGGTTCTAGGTTCCGTTTAGAACTTTCCAGGCTCAGTTGCTGGGTTCTTTTGGGAACTAGCTGATGAACTACTGAGTCTGACTCAGGTGCTGTTTTAGGATTAGGAAGAGGGTCTTCTAGTGCGGACGCCCGGGGTCTCTACTGTGACTTTTTGATATTTTTATGAACAATATTACAAAACGCCTCAACTGTAAGGTATGTGTCTCCTCTGCGTGGTTCCTACCTGCCATCACATCCAAGACCATAGCACTAAACACCATAGAAAACAAGTTCAAACTCACATGGTTATCACACAAGCTTAGTAATTGCCATTTTTCTAACCTAGAATGAGGTTCCTGATGAGAAGTGGCTCGTCCTCCTTATAAAATTCCAGCATTCCCTGGAAATCCTTCTCGATTCTCTGCACCGTCACCTGCCTGGAGAGCTCATGCTGTTTCCGCTCAGTCTGGACAATCTCCGGAGACACTGCTAGGAAAGCAATTAATGGGTTAAACGTGGGACAGCAGGTGTGATGTCATTTTAGAGAAGAATTCGCCAATAACCAGCTCGCTCTCTCTCTTCCAAGACCATGATATAACAGAGTGGGCGTGGCCTTGTGTGAACCCCACCCACTTCTAAGCATTCCTCACCCAGTTCTATTCCTGCCCCACCTACAAATCTTTAAAGCTGGCCATCTTACGGCAAACACTTTATAAAAGCTTCTCCCTGCGCTGGGTGGCTCCTCATACCTTCAAAATCCTGGACTTTCTTTAGATAAAGTTTAAGTTGTTTCTTCAACTTCTTCTCGTTCTTTTCAGATTTCTCTAGTAATTCTTTAAGGTCCTAATAAAAACAAAATATATATACATTTTGTTAAATACATACATTCCTCACTACACATATTTCCTTTAAATAAGACAATTAGGAAATCCTACGTATTTTAGAACAGTTATCTACTAGACCTCTAAGGTTCCAAAAGCTTTAGTAACTTTGTATCCTTTTATAAGTTGGCCCAATAAAAGTCACTCCATCCACTCTTGACCAAATACCACAACCTTTTACTTTAGAGAGAAAGCTGCTTTCTTAGACCCACCAACATTGACCATTTTTACTCATGATGTGGTCCTCCGTTGGCTGGTAACCACGAAGAGGTCAAAAGTAGGACATTTTTAAAGTAGACAAAGGACTTTATCTATCAAAAAACATAACGTCAAGAAACATAAGACTGAAATGCTCGATGGATCTAGACTTTCCAGAAGGGCTCGCTTTCTTGTATTTTTGTTACACTGCATGAAACCTTTCTGCATTCTTCATGCAAAGAAGGAACATCTGAGGTCTTGACCACTTATGGGGCTCTTCGTCTTACGTTGTTGGCCAGTAAAGGTATCTCTAACGTCTACGGTTTCTAACTTCAGACTCCGTTTTCTCACCAGGTTCTCGTTGGTGAGGCGGGTGATTTCATGCTGAAGTCCCAGCTCTATCTGTGCTTCGGGGGAGAGCTGCATGGCTTGGAGGAGGACCTGCTGCTGCTTCTCCAGCTCTTCCTGCAGAGCTTCAATGTGAGACGTCATGGCCTCCACCTCCTCGTCGTGCTCTCTGATCTGCGTCTGCAGCTGGGCTTCCAAGAGTCTGGAAAAAGGAGACACGTGGGTTTATACTTGCTGAAGTTAGGGGTACCATTCTAGGCGTTTAACCTTTCAACCTATACATTTATCTTCCAATTTAGGTGAAAGGTTTTGTACATTCAGTACATTAGACAATCACAAGTACTCTTAATCGTAACTAAGAAACAACATTCAGAAATTAACCAGGTTCATCAGTCATTATTGTGGCGCCGAGAACCCCAAAGCGAAGCGGAAGGAGAACGTAAGAGAGAAAAGAAGAAGTTGACCTGGCAACTTGTTTTAAGCCTTGGTATGCCAGGCCGAGCTCCCCATCTTCATTCAGATACCCCCAGTCCTCAGTCTTTCTAGAAAGAAAGGATAGGAGACGGAAAAAAAAGAGAAGAGGGTTGGCAGGAAAGACAGAGAGTCAGAACCAAGACAATGTTTAGAAACAGATGCCCCCTCGGACTCTATGCGTCTCAGTGTGCAGGGTTTAACAAATAAAAAGAGCATGAAGCGACACAAGAAACTGAAAAAGCTTTATATTTAGTGCTTTAATTTGCAGTATAAGAACGAAGTATAACCACATCGATCATGTGAGAAGTGTTCCAGAACAGACGGTACTTAACACTCGCCTCTCAGTCCACCTACTATACAATAAAACCAACCCCGATTCTTTTTAATTTGATATATATATATATATATATATATATATATATATATATATATTTATATATTAAATACTGTATATTGGGTCGCATACAGTTTCAGTCCATCATTCTTGTTAGCGAGTGCAACAAGGTTAGATTGTAAGCTCATGGGCCGTGTCCTCAGTTTCTGTTGCAAATGTATGTGTTTTGGTATTTTTTGTTTCATATTTAAACTGTACTCTGCATTATATGTTAGCGCCTAATATTTCTACTTGCTTTGTTAAAGATCTGGCTTAAAATTCACAATATAGACCCTGTATCTGTTATAATCCTTCAGTATGACGGCAGCCGCTATGACCTCTACTAATGGCTGCCAGTAGCCTATAGCCCAAGGAGGAAAGTCCTGCATCCAACCCTGAAGCTCCTACTGGACTCCAGTCTGACCTGGCACCTGGGCTAAGAGGTTTACCCGTCTGTGTAACATTTAATACTCAGAACCACTGTCCTCACCAAATGGAGTTATATAAATCAATAAAATAATCTAAAATATATAAACTTGTGGTCATATTGGCGTTTGCAGTAATGGGGTAGCACGCATTTGAAATGGGGTTACCTGTTTGCTTCACAGACACCATGGTACGCTTCGATTGCGTCATCCTGTTCGGTTTCTCTGTTGCTGTTAGCCCAGCTCGTTTCTGAATCCTAAATTAAAGAAGAACGAAGTTTAAATCATCACGAAGTTAGAAGATTATAAGAAAGATCTGCCTGAGCCAAGTGCAAATTATTTACATTTTCTGAATTAAAAGGTTTGTTTTTCTGAACTTTATTTTATTTATTTATCCGTACAGTAAGCCAGAACCTTATCCCAGCCTGCCAAAAACCAAGAAAAAAATATAAATTATTTGGGCCCATGAGGAGCACTGAATTAACTGAGAAGAAGATAACAAGGACTCGTGGACCTCTGCTATAAAGCGATATCCAGAGTGGTGTTTGAGAGCTGCAGGTGGCTGCAGGTCAGAATTTAATGTTTAAGGGAATAAGTTAAGGTACTTACTACACTCTTTTCGGCATCTTTTTGCTGAGCCGAGTTTACAATCTGTGTCCGGAGGATAAGCACTTCCTCCTTGCGAACTTCCAGCTCTTCGTTGGCCGTTTTCAGTTGGTTCAGCAGTAAAGCGTAGCGGTTGGACTCCTCGTCCGGGTTGTCCTCGCCAGTTCCATCTGCGATGGCCTTCCGCAGCTCATTCAGGTCATTTTTAAGTCTTTTATTTTCAGATTCTAGTTCTTGCCTCTGTGAAACGGTATTACGGTTAGGAAAGAGGTTGGTTTTCTGTTTAAAGATATATAACACTAGCTGAATGTGAAGATGGAAGAGAATGTGAGATGTTAGTGAGTGTTCGTTGGTGCTGGTGAGGACCTCAGCGGGTCTCTAACAAAGCAAACGTTCTGCGTCACCGCCAGGGACCTGGGGTTTAGCGCAGTTGAGCCTGAGCTCACACGCGTCCAAAAGCAAGAGTGACACACGTATGAGCTGTGAGCGATGCACAGAGCTCCCCTAACTGAGATGACCAGAGCTCCCCTAACTGGGATGACCAGAGCTCCCCTAACTGGGATGACCAGAGCTCCCCTAACTGGGATGACCAGAGCTCCCCTAACTGGGATGACCAGAGCTCCCCTGACTGGGATGACCAGAGCCCCCCAACTGGGATGACCAGAGCCCAACAACTGGGATGACCAGAGCCCCCAACTGCAATGCCCAGAGCCCCCCAACTGGGATGCCCAGAGCCCCCAACTGCAATGCCCAGAGCCCCCCAACTGGGATGCCCAGAGCCCCTCAACTGCAAAGCCCAGAGCCCCCAACTGCGAAGCCCAGAGCCCCCCAACTGCGAAGCCCAGAGCTCCCCAACTGGGATGCCCAGAGCTCCCCAACTGCCAAGCCCAGAGCTCCCCAGAGGTTAAACCCTGAGATCCCCCACTATAATACCCTGAACCCTCCTACTGCGATACGCTGAGATCTCCGAGGCTGAGCCGAGTACCAAGTTCCCCACCACCTGCAATGTCCACCGAATGGATGATCACCGAAGACAGAAACAAAAGCCAACCGGGGAATCTGACCTGGGATGCATCGCTGCACATCTGTGAACGTTATTAACTCATTTATAAGAGATGTGCATGCAACCTACAGCCCCCTCCATACATACGCCTGTAGACGCCATAACGCTCTTAACATACGATTCTTCAATGCTCGCGGGACCCATCTCAGGGCCGACAGGTTCTACAGAAACCTGCACACATCTACAATGAAGAGGTACATTGCTCACGGTTCCCTCTCCTCCCTGCGCATGATAAAAGATTATTCACAGAACTGCCTGGATTTTTCAGACCAAAGTCCCAGAAGACCTTATTAGTTCCGCTCATTAAGGCTCCTCTAGCCTACAGCAGCCAACCATCCTTTTCCCCGAAACCTGATCAGCTGCTATGAATCTCTCTGACCTTCGTAAGGAAGAACCAGAAGGATTCAGCGAGCCCGACGATTATTCTTACGATTCCTCCCCGAATAACCGTTCTTTGGAAATGACTGGTGACCAACGAAAGGAGACAAATTTAATAATGGCCTCGGAAAAAAAAGATAGGAACGAAGCGCTAACGATGGCCTTATTTGACTTGCGAGAATAAAACAGAAAGTAGAACTTTACATCTTAAAAAAGCGACCCAAAACTTCTTTGACTTTACATTTTGCTCGTTGAATGTTGGCCCGCCGGTAGGAATCACAAACGTCTTCTTTGGGACCAACGTATCGACGGCAAATGTTTACGGGACTTTGATTACCTTCAGATTATTGTATGCGATGTCGGTATCGCGATCCGCACTCGTGTCATTTTGCGCCTCGATCGCCTGTAAACAAGGACAACACAAAGTCACTCCACCGGTTACCATGGTAACTGCACCACTTTTAGAACTTCCCCCACGATGTAGGCGATCGGGTCGCGATTGGAGAAGACTTTGGATGTGCTTAAGGCTATGATAAAGAATTAGTGAAGGAAAAAGTGATCCAAAAAGCACAGATTAGATAAACGGATCGTCCGGTACAACAGCAAGAGCTTTAAAACTGCCTCTCGCCCCTATGAAGGCTTATCCTGCAGGCAGGGCTGAGTTGTCCCCTTATAATGGCCCCTGAAAGTCACCCCATTGATTTAACTATACATTATACAGGGCCTTCTCCTGCAGGAGAATCATAATGTTTACTGAGGTGGGGGGGGTAAATGTAAACTCCCAGTTTAGTAGATGCCCACCCCAATGAGCTTCGCTGGAAGGCACCTGGGTTACCCCAAGAAACCGCAGGAGGCTAGAAGATACTTTTGTCTTTACTGCCATTAAGCACAGTCCTGGGATCTCATTTATTCCGTCACACGCGTACGGATAGAATCTCCCGCGGGAGGGAAGTCACCTGGGATCTTTTACTTTCTTGTTGCTCCTTTTTGTCCAGCTGATTCTGCAGCTTCTTCCTCTCCAGCTCCAGCTCCCTCACCCGTTTCTGTAGCTTCAGGAACAGCGTCATATCCATGGCGGCTTTCTCCAATCCGGCCTCCTTAATAGAGAGCGGACAGAGGGGCGGACAGAGGGGCGGACAGAGGGGGCAGACAGAGGGGGCAGACAGAGGGGGCAGACAGAGGGGGCAGACAGAGGGGGCAGACAGACCATCAGTGAACCGCCAGTACCAGCGCTGTGACCCTTAACATTAAATTTTCCATTCTAAGAAGAATTATCATCCCCGTTGGGGTTACGGTCGTCCTCTCTCGTCTCATAAATAATCCCTTGTGACAAACTTATGCTTGTAATATCTTTTTTTGTTTGTTTTTTTAATGGCCCCCAGGAAAAAGTCTGGATGTTACCGTTTTTTATCATTAGTAAATAGATAAATATAATACATACATAAAAATAGATAAATATATAAATGGAATTTTGACAAATAATTAATAATAATAAATGAATCCATATGTAAAAGGTATTAATCAGCCTATGAACAGACTCACAAAATAGATCCAGAAATGCCCACTGCCCGTTCCGTGACTGAGCTAACGGGGAGGGATCCGAAGAGTTTTATCTGCTCGGATTCTTACCTCCACCTCCATTATTACGTCCTCCGTGTCCCCGATCTCGGACGTGGAGATAGACGGGTGGTTGGAATCGGACTCCAGGCTGCTTTGGTTGGATGGATTCCTCCTGTGTCCTGGGGTTTGCTGTCAAAGTCCCGTAAATAAAAGGGGGTTATTCACTAAACATGCAAAAACTTAATTCAACAGGAACGCAAAATTATAGCACCGTGTACGGGTCACTCGCAACAGAACCACCGCATTGCCCATCATCCACCGGGTGACACGTTACCCCCCCCCGATGCCAGGAGCAGAGAGAGGTGCAGACGTGGGAATTGTGAGTAGTTACAGCTTTGTGTGATTGTGTGAAAAACTCATAACTAATTACACGCGTGTGCAACATCAACTCCCAGCCCCCGTGAAACACATAATGAGAATGACCTCAGGAGGCGTGCGCTCAGATACACACTGGGGTGACCTACAACACAAAACGATACAATCCGCTTAGAAATAGCAAAAAAAAATAAAAAAAATAGGGGCAAAACTCACTTCTGAGAAGTGTATCCAGATACACTGGGACACCAGCATGCTTAATGGGGAGGACCAGGACCTTGACCATACACCCCGGCGCTGTATACAGTAATATAACCCTCCCCAGCGCTGTATACAGTAATATAACCCCCAGCGCTGTATACAATAATATAACCCCCCAGCGCTGTATACAGTAATATAACCCCCCAGCGCTGTATACAGTAATATAACCCTCCCCAGCGCTGTATACAGTAATATAACCCCCCAGCGCTGTATACAATAATATAACCCCCCAGCGCTGTATACAGTAATATAACCCCCAGCGCTGTATACAGTAATATAACCCTCCCCAGCGCTGTATACAGTAATATAACCCCCCAGCGCTGTATACAATAATATAACCCCCCAGCGCTGTATACAGTAATATAACCCCCCAGCGCTGTATACAGTAATATAACCCCCAGCGCTGTATACAGTAATATAACCCCCAGCGCTGTATACAGTAATATAACCCCCAGCGCTGTATACAGTAATATAACCCCCAGCGCTGTATACAGTAATAATAACCCCCCCAGCGCTGTATACGGTAATATAACCCCCCAGCGCTGTATACAGTAATAACCCCCCAGCGCTGTATACAATAATAACCCCCCAGCGCTGTATACAGTAATATAACCCCCCAGCGCTGTATACAGTAATATAACCCCCCAGTGCTGTATACGGTAATATACCCCCCCAGCGCTGTATACAGTAATATAACCCCCCCAGCGCTGTATACAGTAATATAACCCCCCCAGCACTGTATACAGTAATATAACCCCCCAGCGCTGTTTACAGTAATATAACCCCCCAGCGCTGTATACAGTAATATAACCCCCCAGCGCTGTATACAGTAATATAACCCCCAGCACTGTATACAGTAATATAACCCCCCGGCGCTGTATACAGTAATATAACCCCCAGTACTGTATACAATCATATAACCCCCCCAGTGCTGTATACAGTAATAAAACCCCTAGCGCTGTATACAGTAATATAACCCCCAGCGCTGTATACAGTAATATAACCCCCAGCGCTGTATACAGTAATAACCTCCCAGCGCTGTATACAGTAACATAACCCCCCAGCGCTGTATACAGTAATATAACCCCCCCAGCGCTGTATACAGTAATATAACCCCCCCAGCGCTGTATACAGTAATAACCCCCAGCGCTGTATGGAGTAATATAACCCCTAGCGCTGTATACAGTAATAAAACCCCTAGCGCTGTATACAGTAATATAACCCCCCCAGCGCTGTATACAGTAATATAAACCCCAACGCTGTATACAGTAATATAACCCCCAGCGCTGTATACAGTAAGACAGCCGCCGTTGCTGTCAGTCATGTGATATTTTGGGTGACCGGCTCAAACAACACACTGAGCTGATGCTTTATGGCGATGCTAATGGAGTCTGATCCCCCATAGACTTTAGTAAGTTTGAGTGTCCAACTGGGTGACTAAGACTAAGCCATTCTATTGTTCCCCATAGGTAGTATGATAAGGAGTCGGGGGGTTTAGTAGATCGGGGATCAGATAACAGAGCGAGAATCATACAAATGGCTGATATGCAGCTGCCTGAAAACAATATATTATGGGGCAAAAACTGTTATTAAAAAAAAAGGTCGTTGTCTCCAAACCAGCAAACACAGCGTGAGCGGCTTTGGTCCGTTACCTTGATGATTGCCACCTCCTCTCGAAGGTTGTCATATCTCTGTTCCAGCCTTGTGTACTCCTTCACCAGGTTCTGGTGCCGGGCCCTCTCCTCCTCCAGCTCTTTCTGCATCTGCACGTTCTCCTTAACGGCGCTCTGGGAAACGTCGCCTGTGGACAGACAGACAGACGGGTTATACACCCTCATCTTACCTCTCATACGGCTCTGCAAGTTTAAAGCCCGACAGAGACCCCCAGCGCACGCACAGGGACCAGGAAAGATAATTTACAAGCTTCCAGCACACTCCTCCTGTGCGGCCGTGATAAGATCGTACATCTTTACTCACCTTCTGAACGCAGGATCATTTTGCTGTTGAGTTCCTCTTTTTCATCTTTCAAATTAGTGTTTTCATCCTCGAGGTCAGATATTCTCTGTGGGTTAAAACAGAAAACGTAATGTAAGGAAGTTTTACTTTATTGAAAGGAGAGATAAATGGAACAGCCTCCCAGCAGAAGTGGTAGAGGGTAATACAGCGAGGGGATTTAAAAATGCATGGGACAGACATATGGCTCCTGAATCTAAGATGAGACCAACGACTGATTAAGGTCTGAGTCTTTACAGCAGGAGAAAGGGGCAGACTAGCCGGAGGGGCCAGATGGGGCCGATCTGTCAGTGAATTGTATGAACCGTAGAGGGTGGCTCTCCTTTCCCAGTATAACATAGTATGGGTGCCTTATTGTGTTTGGAGGATGTTTATCGGCTATACTGGATAAAAGGTCTAAATGACCCATGTATGGCCAAAGCAGAAGTGGTGAGAATAGCCAAGCATATGCAGAAGTGGGTGGAGCTAAAATAATTTGCATATGGGGTTGTTTGGTGATCTCATAAACCCGGAAGCCAAGTTATTTGTTTATTTGGTTGCATGCGTTGTTCTTACATTGTAAGTCTGGCATATAGAGACGAAGGGACCGTCCCTTTATCAGGAGGTAACACCATGGCCTTGGTTCTACGGAATGCAGTGAAGCCGGAACCCACTGAGCGCATGACTGCCACGGCGGGCCGGTCCCCGAAGACTCGACTTTTTGGTTGGGAGGGGTGGTTGAGCCTTTTGGCCACCATGCCTCCTTGGAGATTTAAGTGGGAAACCCTACAAAATCCAGCCACCCTTGACCTCGGCCTGGGGGGAAGGAAGACATATTCCCTTTAGGGGGAAAGCAGCCCCAGAAGAAGAAGGTTGGGGACCTCGTATCCCTGTGACCCTAAACCCACTGCAGCACCACCCAGATGCCGCATACCTCGCTCTTCGGCCCCCGTCTAGTCCTGCTGTAAAGCCTCCCATGCATGTTTAAATCCCCTCGCTGTCTTACCCTCCACCACTTCTCCAGCTTTTAGCCACCTGCACCCTCTGTGATCCTGTCCATCCTATAATTAATCAATATACAGTATATATATATATTGGGGTCACTTCACTTTTTTCATGGAAAAAAGGACATTTCTGACTTAACATAATTGTAAAAGGGTTTTCTAACCATCAATTGGCCTTTTAAACTTGGATCAGTCAACAAAATGTGCCATTGGAAGACAGGAGTGATGGGAGTGATAAAGGGCCATTGGAACCCAGGAGTGATGGGAGTGATAAAGGGCCATTGGAACCCAGGAGTGATGGGAGTGATAAAGGGCCATTGGAACACAGGAGTGATGGGAGTGATAAAGGACCATTGGAACACAGGAGTGATGGGAGTGATAAAAGGCCATTGGAACACAAGAGTGATGGGAGTGATAAAAGGCCATTGGAACACAGGAGTGATGGGAGTGATAAAGGGCCTCTGTACACCTATTAACCCCGTCTCCGCTGGATTTCTGATGCATTTCATGCTATTTTAATGGACAAAATTGGCTTTTCTTTCAAAAACAAGGAAATAACCAAGTGACCCCAAACTTTTAAACGGCATAGTGTATGTATGTGTGTGTGTATTTATCTATGAATATATCTATGTATGTATGTGTGTGTATTTATCTATGTATGTATGTATGTATGTATGTGTGTATTTATCTATGTATGTATGTATGTGTGTGTGTATTTATCTATGAATATATCTATGTATGTATGTGTGTGTATTTATCTATGTATGTATGTATGTATGTATGTGTGTATTTATCTATGTATGTATGTATGTGTGTGTGTATTTATCTATGAATATATCTATGTATGTATGTGTGTGTATTTATCTATGTATGTATGTATGTATGTGTGTATTTATCTATGTATGTATGTATGTGTGTGTGTATTTATCTATGAATATATCTATGTATGTATGTGTGTGTATTTATCTATGTATGTATGTATGTATGTATGTATGTATGTGTGTATTTATGTATGTATGTATGTATGTATGTATATATTTATCTATGTATGTATGTATGTATGTGTGTATTTATCTATGTATGTGTGTATGTATGTATGTATGTATGTGTGTATGTGTGTATGTATGTAATGATGTGTTGCTAAGTTGCTTCTTCACCCCTTCTGACAGACCTGTTGCAGCTGCAGCTTCTCACTGGCGTACGTGTCCTCGATAGTCTTCCTCTCATCCTGCGCCCTGGCCAGCTCGGCCCTCAGATGCTCGATCTCCTCCTGTAAGCTCGTCAGCTGATTGTCGTCCTGCTGGTTCTGCCGTTTCTTCTCCAGCTCCTTCTGTAGCTTCTCTACCTCGGCAGCGTGTGTGACCGCCGAGGCCGCCAGCTGCTCCTTCAGGTCCTTCTGTTCTTTGTTCTAGACAAAAAAAGTGTGATGGCTCGTTACACGCAGCGAGGAATTTCTATCTATAGAGACAGATTACAGGACGACACAAACACATTCTACTAGATTCAAGAGCCGTATACCTATCCCACGCATGTTTAAATTCCCTCACTGTATTAACCTCTACCACCTCTACCGGGAAGCCATTCCACTTATCTACCACCTGCTCATTAAAGTAAAACTTCCTTGCGTTACATCTAACTTCGTCTTTGGGCCAAAAAGGTGTTTTTAGAAACGGCCATTTCTAAAACTGTATAAATTTCCAATGTATTATGAATGGTTTGCGTATTCAAAAAAAACTATTTTTGCTGCATTTAGCCTCAAAGCACAGCTGCTTAGTTCATTAACATATTAAATGACCACATCAGCCATCTTTCCCGGAACTTGGCTTCTTTTCACATTAGGCGTGTAAAGTGCTGCCCCCTGCAGTACGTGGGGGGTATAAACTCGTAAAAAGGTTATACCCCCCACAAACTGCAGGGGGCAGCACTTTACACAAAAAATCAATGCATTTAGGTAACAAACTTTAAAAAGAAAAGAAAAAAACTCGGAGACTCTGCGTAATCGCCTGCTTTGCAGCTTACAATCTGTTGAGGGAGGTAGCGATATATTTTTTCTCAGCCCGCCGGCACTAAATGTGGCTCCGTGTCACAAAATGACCAAAATCCCCAATAAACGCAGCCTTATTTTTATTATTCCGAAAGCCTCCGTCACGTTGTATCGATCTCTGATGATGAAAGCAGTGCGACCCTGCCCTTTACACGCCTCAGTGTTTCAAAGGATTATAAATAGTTACAAACAAAAAAAAAAGAAATAAAGAATGGATCCTCTAACAAAAGGATGGAATGGCGTGAGGATCCGGAAATATTAGTCAAACCTGTTTAGGACTCATCACTAATTTAAATTGATTAAAACTACCTATTGCTTCTGTTTTTGTTTGGCAACAGCTTTGGACCTATTTGCTAGAACTTTGGACCGTGGCAGAACCGGCATTATTATGGGTTTATTTAGTGTATTAAATTAATATAAAAATATAATAATAATAAATAATACTAATAAATAATTTTAAACAGTAGTAATAATAATAATAAAAAAATAATACTAATAATTCTAGCAGTAATAATAATGATATTAATAATAATAATAATAGAAAAAATAAAACAGAATCCTTAAAAAAATCAAGACAATTGTTCATTCAATTTAATTAAATACATAAGGCTGCAGACTTCACAGCCAAAAACAGAACACGGAAAAGTGTTAAACGCAGCAAAAGAAAAGAAAATAATTACCCTGCCCACTTCTAACCTCTCCACCCGTCGCACCGCAAGCAGATAATAAATTCACTAAGACCCCGAGGACTGTCTCTGTGAAATGCTTGCTTCTAGTAACTACTGATTAGATCCCATTATAGAAAGAGCTTTATAATTAGAGTTGGATTTGGCTGATCCAAGTAATTTAGACTCGGCCTAGGATCGTGCCCCCGCAGTTCAGGTGCAGAAAACCAGTAAATGCAAATAATAATTAGAAAAATGCTGATATTTGCTTAAAGAAAAGTCAATAAATATTCCCCTCCCCCAAAAAGCGGAATATTTTTAAAAGAACGTTGAAGCCTTATCAGTATATTTATTCTCTGATGCTGTAGAGGCAGCATCTTTAGTCGTCTGAGGCTGGAAGTAGATGAGAAATCGCTCCCATTGAATTTGAAAGAGCTAGTGAGCGTGTGCAGGAAGTGTACCTACGTATGCTTCCTGTTTCAGCCGAGGCAGCTGGGGAGGAGTTAGCCTCATTTCCTTAGCCCAATAACTAAATAATGCCTGCACCGATTTGAATGCCGTAAAACGCATCAAAGTCCATGAAAAATGGACTCCAATATGCATTTAATATGACGTTTTAGCCGGAGTGGAGATTTAATGTGTAAATAACCATTTACCAGTACAAAAATCCTTAAAGCTAACACAATATCTTAAACCAAGACAGCTTAGACGCGACAAACTGAAAACAGCCTTATGCTGGAGACTGAGTAACACAACTGGACAATGCTTTAGGGGACACGAGGTAATAAATCCCGACTGATCCTATCTGCGTCCTATTTTTGGGCAGCAGAATAAAGGGCCTTCTGTGTTCCGCGCATCTCGACGCGATACAGACCGAGTTTTGGCTGATATTAAGTCGGGAAAGCCAATCTTTTACAGCCATCAGGACATGCAGACTGTTTCCAATTCCCCTGCACGCGGCTGAAGAATCACTTCTGACATTAGCAGAACCAAAAATATATTTTTCAGATAAATTCTAAGATTTATTTGTTATTCCTGGGAATTTGTTTTTTTTTTTTTTGTTTAAACATCTTTGCTATCTTCATTTCCATTTATGATATAAACAGAGATTTAGCGAAATTGAAAAGCTCAACAAGTGCAGGTGCTGAATATTACAATTCTTTGTTAACCCTGTAAATGCCTGGAATTTACGTGGATCCTAATGGTTCAACATTGGAAACAGAAGTAGGAACTTTCATTTATCTTACATAGAATTATCATTTTTGAGCTTTAATACAGTACTGCGATATAGTATTTCTTTTTTATTATTTTGTTTTAATAAATGTCCTTTATCCGCAGACCTGAATTTAGATTTAGTGATTTACATAATAAAAAAGAAAGTTCCTGATAAGAAATACGATTCCCGGCAGTTCTCCCTCACCTGCTCGTCTATCTTCCTCTGGAGCTGGACCACCTTGTTCTCCATGCCCACGCTGAGCTTTTTGAAGTGCTCGGCCGTCCTGGCTTCGATCTTCAGCAGCTTCAGCTCCCTCCTGGCTTTCATGCGGCGGTAGTAGCACTGGATGACTACGGCCGCGCTGCGGAATTTGGCAAAGTTTTTGCGGGCGACCCAAGCGCGCAAGTGCTTCTGAATGACGGTGGCTTTGTGCTGTAGGAGTAGCTGTAGAGAGAGAGAGGAGAGAGAGAGAGGAGAGAGAGAGAGGAGAGAGAGAAAGAGAAGGTTACATTAGAGGAAATAAAAATATGACCAAAACAATCAGAACCAATATTCTTCTTAAATTGCTTTATGTCGGGTGCTTGACTTCCCATTTGCCCCTGTTCTTCACACACCTTAAAGGTGCTGCTCCACAAATACTTTTCTCTCAGATTGTTAGATTATTATGTATTAATATGGAAAGCATCTTAAATAATTGAATTCCGTTTTTAAAAAAAAAATAACATACTGTTTTGCTGCATTTTCTTGCTGCCCATCTTTGTCATCACAGAGGGACCTCACTCCCATCACACAAAATACCTCACATCTATCGTACAAAACAGCTCAAACCGTCACACGTCACTCTCATCTCACCTACCACTTGTCACTCCCATCACACAAAACACCTTACATGTATCGTACAAAACACCTCACAACTGTCACACGTCACTCTCATCACACTCACGTGTCACTCCCATCACACAAAACACCTCACAACTGTCACACATCACTCTCATCACACTTACCACGTGTCACTCCCATCACACCTATCACACAAAACACCTCACAACTATCACAAGTCACTCTCATCTCACCTACCACATGTCACTCCCATCACACCTTTCACACAGAAAACCTCTCACTCAATAACACTCACTCCCTATCACTGGCCAATGTGGCTATTACTGTATATTAGGATCTGTAACACCTTTAATTCAGTCACCCACTACATATCTTTATCCAGAATCTCTTTACCGTTGGAGGAATCAGTATAAGATATTCAGGTCATTTAATGCCATCTGCAGTTGTAATAAAGAAATTATACCAGCAGGCAGTAGCTAAAGCAAGCGATCCTCTGGGTGGAAAATGAGTGGGTTTAATGAAATAAAACCGATTTGTACATGTCAGAGAACTAAACTTGCCATTTAAATTGGCTTTTAATTACATGGCATTATGATTTTCTTGGAACATTTCACTCAAAGGGATGATTAGATGAGTTGTCAGGCTGGACGGAGCCTCGGACATCCACCATATCAAAATAAAATCGTCACTTTGGTGGATACTCCTCGTGCTTTGGCACGCGGCACGGCGGCAGCTTTCACAAGGAACCTTTTCCGCTCCGGGAAAGTGACAAATCCACTTGGACAGATTAATCTGCGTAACTCGGGGAACCTCATCTGCTGCGGGAATGGGAAGCGGCACAACGCGGCGCCCACTCCGGGAAGCATAATGACGAGTGACGGGTCTCATTAACCAGTTTGGTTCTGGGGCAGTCGCGGGATTTAAAAAACACGAGACGTCTTTATTCTTCTACTAGAGCAACAGTAGTCTGGTCCACGCAAAGCAGTCACCTGAAGAACACCTTAATACTTTAGGAACAAAGAGGGCAGCCTATGAGGCCCATGACAGGAACAATGCCCAGCATCAGCCGTATTGTTGGCATGCAGATGGTCGATAGACCAAAAGTTTTCTCTTGACTTTAGACCTAAAACAAAAGTTTCCCCGCTACAGACACACTACATAACTACATCATTATTCTGCTATCTCAATCTATCGTACAGAAGAGTCACTTCTCTCAACAAAGCTCTGGCACCCGACAGATATCCCGGACATGATGGACGAGAACAGCCAGACCGATGGCTGATAAAACAAGAAGCGATGAGCTGGGAGGCTCGGGTCCGATAAACGCCTGCAGCACAATACCTCGCGATAAGCTCTCCTGTCAAACATGCCCCGAGTGAAGGCCTGGATGGTAACGGCCGCCCGGCGGATGCGCTGGTAGCCACGATAGACGCGAATCATGCGGTACTGCTTCTGGAAGATCACGGCCGCCTTCGTCTTCCGGAGATTGTCTGCCAGCCTAAAAAGAAGCTTCGGAAATCAATAAACCGGTCCTGACTTCTGGGAGCAAATAAACGCTATTCTCTCGCAACATTTTAACTTCTTTCGCAACATTTTAATTACGTTAAAAAGGACAAGACATTAAAAAAAACTGGCTATGAGAACACGTCGCTGCCTTCATGCCAGACAAGAAAGGCTGCCACAACTGTCTCCCCCACCCCTGTGCAGAAAATCATATAGAAACATAGAATTTGGCACCAGATAAGAACCATTCGGCCCATCTAGTCTGATGTAAGGGGTTTAAATCGGTCCTATAATGAGGAGGAAAGCTATATTCAGATTTTTATGTCCCAAGTGCATTATTTTACATTTATCCATGTTAAACTGCAGCTGCCACACTCTCGACCATTCCTCTAACTTACTTAAATAATTCACCACTGCAACTGCTCCAGCCTTAATGTTCTTTGCTCTATTATAGTTTTAGTATGAATAATCAGCGATCTTGCTCAAAAACCGAATCACTAGAGGCACAGACTTGGTTCCATCACCCTTTATCTCCCATGCTGACCCCAGCAGGGCCCTGCTGACTTCATGGTGAAGGTCAGTGGAACCCGTGGGGTTCATATGAACTCTAAAAACTTCCACTACAACTGGATTCATACTGAGCTCCGCTGAAAAGCATTGGGGTGGGTGGTTGGAAAGGCTGTCAATAACGTTTGTTTAAAAATAAACCCCCCCAAAAAATGTCAGCTATTGTTCCATCGAGGTACCTGCGAGCGAGATGCCCCCGGGTGTATCTCTGAATGGTTACCGCAGCCTTCTTCATCCTTTGGTATTTCAGCCTCTGTAACCAGCCTCGTACTGTTTTCTGGATCATGATTGTGGCCGCCCGGAATTTATCCGCCCGGAGTTTTTCCAAATAAGCCACTTGTCCTGCCCGGAAAAAGATTTTTGTGCGTCCAAACTGGAACTTGTCTGGATCCTGCGGGACGGGCAATAAGTTCATTGTTTGGGAATATAATACTTTATCCACAAATGATATCAAAAGGGCAAATGTTATCAGTGAAGATTTTTCTACAACGTAAAATTCTTTTTTTTCCCAGCCCATCTAGTCTGTTCATACAAGACTTTGTAACTAAAATACAATTCAACAAACATGATAATGCTTGTCACCTGGAGAAATGGGATTCTATTTTCTTATAAAAACATGTTATTGTTTTTTTGTTATATTTTTATATAATATTTTAATAAAAATATTGACCAAGAAGAATGTTTTTTATTACATTAGCAATGAGGTAGAACTTAATAGCAAAGATTAATCAAAGGGAAGATAAATAAATAAATAGAAGGAGGGCGAGCAGGAATAGAAGGGTAATTATGGCTGCCAAGCGTGGTTTGAGAGCCGCAGCATCCACATCTTACGATGGGGAAGTTTGGCAGTCAATATATCCGTAAGCCTCGAGATTGTCTGAACTCTGATGATGGTGGAACAAATATCGGTGGGCAAGTTTTGCCTAATGACCGTCTGGCGGCCGGAGAGATTTTTTTTCCATGTTTAAGAGAGACCGAAGCTCTCAGAGATATGATTATGGGCTTATGGCAATCGGCTTCCTGAATACTGAGCTATTCTTGATTCCATGGCACAACCGTCACGCGTGAAAATAAGCGCCCGTGTGGCTACATCCCTACAGCGTAACTCCACGGGAAAAAGACATTTCAAGGCACACGTAGTGTACGATGGTAGCATCAACTTGGTGAGACACATGCTGAAAGTTGGGCTACGTCGTCCCAGTCTGCACCGCCTATGACTTGGTTCTTATGGATTCTAAGCTTGGAGTAGAATCGTCTTACGGTTACACGATCTATGGACTCCATTACTCCGGGTCCAAGACTGGGGAAAAAATACTTTATTGCATAGAAACTGCGAGATTGAGATCGGTGGAGAAAACGAGGTCATGCTTATAGGCCAGTTTCCCCAAAATTCTAATAGGATCCGGTATTGCTGGACGGTAGAGCCGTACGAGAAAGTGTGGTCTACTGCATGGTACGGTTACGGCTTGGCATGGGTTGTATACTTTATTATTACAGAGTATTAGCCGATTCTGTAGCGCTTTTACAATACAAATACAGAATTATTAACCATATACAAATTATCAGGACATGCCGGTAAAGAAGGACTTTACGGTCCTGCTTTTATTGAGCTTATAGTCTATCGGGATGTCCCCTGTGGAGGACTGATGGTGTAACGTGTGCTATACCTGGATAGAAGAATTAAAAAAAAAAAAAAGCCGTCGGGAAACCTCACCTTAACCAGGTTCTCAAGGAGTGTTTTGCAGATCAGCTTTTTGTCATTCTGAGCGAGATCTTTCTTTTTCATCAACACCCGGTATCTGTTGAAGAAATCGTGATAGGTCCACCTGCAGAAAAAAGAAAAATAATAAATATGTTTAGCCAACAAGGAGTTAAAAAAAATTAAGAAAACAGCCTAGCTAAAAGAAGATGAGATAAAAAAATAAAATTAAAATTAATGAAAATTAAATTAATTAATCAAAATAATGAAAAATGCACCAAAAACATTTTTGGGTTGTGTTCTTTAATATCATCACGATTCAGCTTCAACTTATAAGTTATAAGTCTCGGGAATCTTACTCTGTCTAATAAGCCTTGGTTTATTAAAATAAAATTAAAATATATACATTGAGGTATAACAAGAGTTTGTCTAGTGTTTTTTATTACACTCAATTACTTGAATTTCTTTTTATAAAAGCTGTAATTGTAATATATCTGTCCTTTGCCCCAATAAACATTCATGAACACTCACAATTCTCCCTTACACTGTTTATTGCTGTGCAAGACATTCATACGCCTCATCTCGCTTCTCTCGGTGATCTTTACACCGCTTATACTTTTTAATTTCATTTTTTTTTTTTTTTTTAACAATTTAAAGCAATTTTTACCGCTAATCTACTCTTCTTTTAAGATGGAGATCTGTGATTCATTTACAGCTGCGACAGTTCTAATGCGCGCCTCATTTAGGGAATATTATTTCAAGGACAATTTAAAAAAAAAAAAGTTTTAAAAAAGACGTGATTCTGGCGCAAAGATATGTGTGACATATATATACATATATATATATATATATATATATATATATATATATATATATATATAGTCCAAATACTAGCACTCTGTTCATTCTTGGACCTGTACAAGCATTGTATAAAACCCCACTGATAATTAAGACGATTAACGCGGCCGCTCGTTACCTGGATGGGTAGCCGGCCGCACTGATTCGGATGGTCTCCAGGACCCCGCAGGCTCTCAGCTGCTGCACGGCTCTCTTTGGGTCAAAACTAGAACAGGATGGTAATAAAAAGATATGATTAGCTTTCTAAACGTAGGTCCCTGCATTGGGCAGACAAGAAAAAAAAGACATTCCCTAAATACACCGCTTCAATTCACGTGTGCTTAAGGGGTTAAAGCACAAAATAATTTTGTTAATATTTTCATATTTCAGTGCTTTTTATTTTTTCACAGCTTGCAATCCTAATGTTTTTGTTTCAGAACATGCCATAAAATATCATCCACAAAAAATATTACTGTATATAGCGCTGGGGGTTATATTACTGTATACAGCGCTGGGGTTATATTACTGTATACAGCGCTGGGGTTATATTACTGTATACAGCACTGGGGGGTTATATTACTGTATACAGCACTGGGGGGTTATATTACTGTATACAGCGCTGGGGGGGTTATATATTTCTGTATACATCGCTGGGGGGTTATATTACTGTATAGAGTGCTGGGGGGTTATATTACTGTATACAGCGCTGGGGGGTTATATTACTGTATACAGCGCTGGGGGTTATATTACTGTATACAGCGCTGGGGGGTTATATTACTGTATACAGTGCTGGGGGTTATATTACTGTATACAGCGCTGGGGGGTTATATTACTGTATACAGCACTGGGGGGTTATATTGTTGTATACAGCGCTGGGGGGTTATATTGCTGTATACAGCGCTGGGGGTTATATTACTGTATACAGCGCTGGGGGTTATATTACTGTATACAGCGCTGGGGGGGGTTATATTACTGTATACAGCCCTGGGGGGTTATATTACTGTATACAGCGCTAGGGGTTATATTACTGTATCCAGCGCTGGGGGGTTATATTACTGTATACAGCGCTGGGGGGGGTATATTACTGTATACAGCGCTGGGGGGTTATATTACTGTATACAGCACTGGGGTTATATTATTGTATACAGCGCTGGTGGTTATATTACTGTATACAGCGCTGGGGGTTATATTACTGTAAACAGCGCTGGGGGGTTATATTACTGTATACAGCACTGGGGGTTATATTACTGTATACAGCGCTGGGGGTTATATTACTGTATACAGCGCTGGGGAGGGTTATATTACTGTATACAGCGCTGGGGGGTTATATTACTGTATACAGTGCTGGGGTATATTACTGTATACAGCGCTGGGGGGTTATATTACTGTATACAGTGCTGGGGTATATTACTGTATACAGCGATGGGGGGTTATATTATTGTATACAGCGCTGGTGGTTATATTACTGTATACAGCGCTGGGGGGTTATATTACTGTATACAGCACTGGGGTTATATTATTGTATACAGCGCTGGGGGTTATATTACTGTATACAGCGCTGGGGGTTATATTACTGTATACAGCGCTGGGGAGGTATATTACGGTATACAGCGCTGGGGGGTTATATTACTGTATACAGTGCTGGGGGGGTGATATTACTGTATACAGCGCTGGGGGTTATATTACTGTATACAGCGCTGGGGGTTATATTACTGTATACAGCGCTGGGGGTTATATTACTGTATACAGCGCTGGGGGTTATATTACTATATACAGAGGTGGGGGGGTTATCACTATATACAGTGCTGGGGGGTTATATTACTATATACAGCGGTGGGGGGTTATTATTACTATATACAGTGCTGGGGGGGTTATTATTACTATATACAGTGCTGGGGGGGTTATTATTACTGTATACAGCGCTGGTGGGGTTATTATTACTATATACAGTGCTGGGGGGGTTATTATTACTATATACAGTGCTGGGGGGGGTTATTATTACTGTATACAGCGCTAGGGGGTTATTATTACTGTATACAGCGCTGGTGGGGTTATTATTACTACATACAGCGCTGGGGGGTTATTATTACTGTATACAGCGCTGGGGGGGTTATTATTACTATATACAGCGCTGGGGGGTTATTATTACTGTATACAGCGCTGGGGGGGTTATTATTACTATATACAGCGCTGGGGGGTTATTATTACTGTATATTTCCATGGGCCTTGCCTTTGAATGTTAACACATCTGGAAAAAGACCTATGAGGTCCTGATATAATTTTAAGGAGTTAAATACGTACAATCTATTAAATAATTTGCCATTGCGTCCCCACATTTATAAATAAAAAAAGATTAAGAGCGTTTATTAAGCACCAGATGTCATCCTCCTAGAAAATTCATGACAAATAAATCCATCAAAAAAATACATAAATTATCAAAACCAGGTATACATTTCTGCTAACCGTAACAAACCGTCATTTTGTTTCGTTATTATTTTACGCTGTAATTGGAGAGTTTTTGGTACGTAGAGAAAGTGAGACTAATGACATCACAACCCCCCAGAGTCCGAGGGGTCCGATTGGAGACGGAACCCCTTCCGATCACAAACAAGGACGCGCTGTACATTATACGTTATACGTCAGATCCATCAATTATTTCCTATAAGCGAACGTTCTAACAGAGGGAAGGCGATTGGGAAGGAAAAGCGTTACCATCTCGGCAGGGCGGATTATTTCTCCGACGAGCTGTCCGTGTGAACGGGACCCGCCGCCTTCTCCCAGGTGTAAGCAGGATACCTGATTCCGGCGGAGCGGCTTCGCTCGCAGGCGGTGGGAAAGGGAACAGCGGACAATGGCGGGTCTGTCCGAGCTCCGCGTTGAGTTTCACAACAACAGATTCTTACGCAAATCTATTTCCCTATAATCTTACCTGGTTACTCATGTTCAAAAGTTTGGGGTCACTTAGAAATGTCCGTGTTTTTAAAAGAAAAGCACATTTTGTCCAGTAAAATAACATGAAATGAATCCGAAATCCAGCGCAGACGGGGTTAATGTTGTAAATTACTATTGTAGCTGGAATTTTTAATAGAATCTCTTCATAGGCATACAGAGGCCCTTTATCACTCCCATCACTCCCTGCCCTTATATTACTGACCCTTGGTCCATGATAATGGAACAGTCTCCCAGCAGAAGTGGTAGGGCTAATATAGTGATGGGATCGGCATACGGCTCCTGAATCTAAGACCAACGACGGATTTAGGGTTGAGTCTTTGCAGCATGAGAAACGGACAGCCTAGACGGGGGCCGAATGGGGCCGATCAGCCATCATAGGCTATATTTCTATGTAAAATACTTTACAAACCTTACCTGAAAGAAAGCTTCTCATCGTTGGGTTTAATGCACCGCACGTAATGCGGAGTGGTGGCATTCAACGTCTCCATCAGTAAGTGCAGAGAGTTGCGGAACTGGGGAAAAAACACAGTATTTATATAAAAGCGGTAAATTAATAACAAAAAAGCTCAGTTATTGATGCTGTGAAACTATATATGTATATACCGTATGTAATATATATATCTAAATGCCAGGCTTAGATCCCAGACCCTCCTAAACACTTCTTATTGCTAAATCATATAAATGTACAGATATGTCCCTGGCTCTTGGCTCTTATATCATGGCCCACAATCAATATTATATATAATATACACACTACCGTTCAAAAGTTTGGGGTCACTCATCTGTTTTCATGGAAAATAAGGATATTTCTGGCTGTAACATAATAAAAAAAGGGTTTCTAACCATCAATTAGCCTTTTAAACTTAAAATTGGATCAGCGAACACAACGTGCCATTGGAACACAGGAGTGATGGGAGTGATAAAGGGCCACTGGAACACAGGAGTGATGGGAGTGATAAAGGGCCATTGGAACACAGGAGTGATGGGAGTGATAAAGGGCCATTGGAACACAGGAGTGATGGGAGTGATAAAGGGCCATTGGAACGTGGGAGTGATGGGAGTGATAAAGGGCCACTGGAACACAGGAGTGATGGGAGTGATAAAGGGCCATTGGAACGTGGGAGTGATGGGAGTGATAAAGGGCCACTGGAACACAGAAGTGATGGGAGTGATAATATACAACAATTTCAAAGTGACCCAAAACTTGAGAGCGGTAGGGTATACATAGTGAATAAACTATATTCATGAATATAACTATATAACGCACCGCACATCACTCAGCCAATCAAAAGGCAAATACATTTATATTCTATCCACCTTAATTTATAATTACATTGAATTAGAAAAAAAAAAATCTCTTTTCTTCGTATTTATTGCGGAGAATTTCCATGAAACGCGGCTTTGTACCTGATGCCCGACCGTTTTCTTATGCTCTTTATTGGCGCTCTTCAGGGCAGGCTTAGCCGGCCGGACGTTGACTTTTGATTTTCCGGCAGGGGTCGGCGGAACGGCGTCCTTGTCGTCCTGAAACAAGTCGGCCACCAGCTGGTACTGAGCGAGAAAAGCGCGAGCGTGAAATTCGTGAATCTTTGTGCTGAAAGCAGCATTGCTTTAATATTCTCACACTTAAAACCTTTCCAAAAGTTGTCGCAGAGATCGGATCCAGCCCGATATTCCGCGTCTGTGAGTCTACGCGATTATCCTTTATACAAAAGCCGGGCGTTTTGCGGTGTAATTTCTTATGAATGAGACAATGTCTTAAAAACATACTGGGTTCAGATATTAACATACAGCTCTTCTGCATGGAATAATGTCTCTGCGGTTAATATTCCTACGGAATTTGATGGCGCTATATAAAACAATAAATAATAATAATAATCCATTTTCGTTAATTATAAGAGCTCTAAGAAAGGATCGCACTCAAGACACCACCTAGTGGCCAAATGAGGAATTACAACCTACCTTACTGGCCTTCAGTATATTAATTTGTTCTTCATACACCGTATCCCGGTTTTTCTCCAGGAACCCGTCGGACTGATACTCCACCTGCAGAACGTGAAAGAATTCAATCAGTCGTTGGTCTCGTCTTTAGGAGCCTAATCCCATGCATGTTTAAATCCCCTCTACCACTTCTGCTGGGAGGCTGTTCCACTTATCTACCCCCTCCCTCTCAGTAAAGTAAAACTTTCTTACACTCTATCAAACCATCTGACCCTCTAATTGTATTTCCTGGGAGGCTTTAAACATGTTTAAATCCCCTCTACCACTTCTGCTGGGAGGCTGTTCCACTTATCTACCCCCTCCCTCTCAGTAAAGTAAAACTTTCTTACACTCTATCAAACCATCTGACCCTCTAATTGTAGATTATGACCTCATATTCTAACGTTTCTCCTCCTTTTGAAATAAACTTCCCTCCTGTACTTTGTTAAATCCCTTTAAGCATTTCCCGCAGAGATTCAGAAACGATAGCGGATAAACGGGGTGCGTGGGAATCGGTACCGAGCAGGACGGGTGGAGATATTTCCCGCGGAACGCAGCGTTATCGATCCCTGCCTCCCCGCTAAACGCTCTCATTCTCCCGTGTGCTTCCGAAAGGTCAGACTGTTTGCCGCACTCACCATTTAATGCTATTTTGTTACAAAGCGATGAAGTCTCCGCCGTGACCTTCTGCTTCGAGTTGGATCTCTCTTTAGGAACAACTACCATGACTGCCAGCCAACCCACTGACAGCGAGTAATTCCGAGATTGGGAAGTAACATGTATTCCTGGTACGAGTGGCGGCCCAAGTTCCTTAACGGCCCTGCCCCGGAGGGCCACGGTGGGAGATGCCGTTTATTAGAAGCCTTTGGCTGCGGAACGTCGCGGGAGATGCTGTCCCGCAGAATTCCTATGAGATGCTTATCTCTTAAGGACGCTCTTATACAAGGGGTTAAAGAATTAGAATGCAAGCCCATAGGGCAAGCCAGACAAACTATGCAGCTGCAAGGGGAGTTAAACTGGTAGGGAGCACCGGCACGGACCGGCGCAGACTGGGAACGGGGCGCTAATCCGAAACTGCAGGACTGAAGAACGCCTGGGGTCTCGGGAAACTGCTGATCACTCTCAGCCAGCACACAGGTTGTGGCAAGTAATCGACCCGGAGGAGATCCGCTCATGAATTCACTCGGGGTCCGCTCCGTGCTCACGTCCGCAATCTCTTTACTTACTGATCGCTGTGTAACGGGGGGCTCGCTGAAAAACGCCTATGGGGCAGCTAGCTCGCGGCCAGCACTCGGTGCTTTACCTGATCAGCAAAGTGCACGACGATGAACGAGACATTGGACATGCGCGGCTTCTTAAAGTGCTGGCAGCTTGTGTGTCTGTCATACAGCTTCTGGGCCCAGTTCTGGTCTGTACCCTTAGGCACCTAATCAGGAAATAATGGGTTAATGAAATCAAAATCCATAGCCTTGTAAACAAATTCCTGATTACCTGTTTTCAGCAAATGCATGATTATTCCTCCCCAGTAAGTTATATCTCCCCAACTACTAAGTTGCTGATTTTTTTGATTGGTTCAGGCAGCCTCGGTAAGGGGGGGGCAGGGGGCTTAACACCTAAACAGGACATTATTAGCAGATCCCGACTTCCGTATGTATACAGAGTCACTTTTTAGTAAATGAATAGATAAGTTGAAGGTTTCCAGTTATATATAGGTATATAGGGGGTATATGCCATATCTGGGGGGCAGAGTGGCATATCTGGGGGTATAAGGCATATCTGGGGGGCAGATGTGCATAACTGGGGGCAGGTTGGCAAATAAAAGGAAATACAAAAATATATTATTTTTTTTCCTCAATCATAGCTTTTATTAAATATTAAAAAATAGTTTACATGTGAAATAATATTTACTAGTAAAACTTTTTTCCTATAGGGTAGTCTTATATTCGGGATTTTTCTTTTTCCCCAAAATTAATATTCAAATTTTGGGGCGTTCGTCTTATAATCGTACATGTAAAAAAATGATAATAATTGAATTTCTAAGCTTTCTTGCCGGGAATTTCTTGCGTTATTACTGGACTAGCCGTGACAAGCTGGTATAAATCATTACGATGCCCCTCACAGGCACCCTGAGATTCAGAAAAGGCCACGCTAAGTCATAGATGATTGACAGCTGCCCCCCCCCATTATTCTCACCTTGCACTCCTCATCCAGAAGGTCCAGGATTCCAAGCTTGGCCTCTATGAGGTCGATACATGGCTGATTGTCATAGAAATCAATCAAGGTCCAAGGAATTTGCTCTTTCATGTATTCCTCTTGTTCCAGCTTAAAAACGTGCTGCAATTAAAAAACGATATGTTGCGGCTCAGCGACAGAAACCAAGATTTCATTAAAGTTTTTTGTTTTTTTTAAACAGTCCTAGTTTTTGCCCCATAATATAACGTTTTCTGGCAGCCGCATATCAGCCATTTGTAAGATTCTCGCTCTGTTATCTGACCCCGATCTACTAAACCCCCCGACTCCTTATCATACTGCCTGTGGGGAACAATAGAACGACCTGGAGTTAATAACCCAGCCTGACTCTCGGATTAATACAAGTCTATGGAGGAGCGGACTTCATTAGCATTGCCATAAAGCATCTGCTCAGTGTGGTGTTTGAGTCAGGAAAGTTTTGTTTGTTGGAACAGGAGCTTTAATAAATACTCGGCCGTCCTGTAACGCTGCCTGGTAGGCGCTCAGGATTTTTGGGCAAAGATCACACATTATTCCCTCTTTCTAGAATAAAAGGCAGGAGAACGGAAGCGCTTACCGAATTAAACTGCTGCTGTAGTTTTTCGTTGGCGTAGTTGATACAGAACTGTTCGAAGCTGTTTATTTCAAACGTTTCAAACCTGCGCGTTCAGAACACAGACAGATTACACTCATTAGATCTCATTTGTTTCCACGTCCCGTTTGTATGATTACGACATAACCAGTAGATTCACCCCCGCTATTAATGTCCCCGAGACGATGAATAAATATTTACTCCGTTATAAGACGACCCCGAGCGCCGGATATTATTGAAGAAAAAAAAGAAAAGGCTTGAATATAAAACGACCCTACGGGGGAAAATCTAAACCCGCTTTAATCATTACAACACCTAACACACTCATTTACTGACACTCGCTCACACCCCGACACTCGCTCACACCCCGACACTCGCTCACACCCCGACACTCGCTCACACGCGCTTACACCCTGACATTCGCTTACACCCTGACATGCGCTCATACGCGCTTACACTCTGAAATTCGCTCACACCCTGACACTCACTCATATGCGCTTACACTCTGACACTCGCTTACACCCTGACATGCGCTCATACGCGCTTACACTCTAACACCCACTTACACACGCTTACACCCTGACACTCGCTCATACGCGCTTACACCCTGACACTCGCTCATACGCGCTTACACCCTGACATTCGCTCACACCCTGACACTCGCTCATGCGCGCTTAAACCCCGACACTCACTGGCACACGCTTACACCCTGACACTCGCTCACACACACATTTATGTATCATAGTGAGGGAGTAGGACTGAAAAGAGCTCCTGCTGAAACCAATGGCAGCATTTTTTTATGCGTGCGCATGGGGGTCTGAATAGACCCCTACTCAAAGCATTGCCCAAGCCCTTGTGACTGGTGGGAGTGCCATACCCTCGTTTCTCAATTCACATTAAGTCTCTAGTACACAGTGCATGTTACACGCAAACGTTACACCGTGTTACACTTACACCACTAATAATCCTTTACTTAATTACAGAGACGGACGTTACGGTCGAGCAGGAGGGGGAGAGGTTAATACGGGTGAGAATTATAAGCCGGCGTCGGGCAGGCATAAGGTTCTTTGGGATAAAAGAAGAAGCCAAAGAGCACGTAAGGTTTGAGAGCTAACAGAAGTAAGAAAAATGGACAGATCAGATGTTTTCATTATATCTTTAGATTTGCAGCGTTTACAGAAAATGCGTTATTTGTTTTCCACGTTTTGTCGATCCAATAATCACTTTAATACGTGCATGATGTCAACGGGAACGCCTGCTGCTTTAAGCTTCCAAAACCGGGGAGTGAACCGGGGGCGGTGTATGGGACATTAATCCATCCGTTTGTATAATTAAATAACTTAATAAAATAAAGTCCAAGACGTGTTGAGAATAGAGAAAAAAAAAATCAAACCAATGGAGGCGCCAATAAAAAAAAAATCTAAAACATTTCAAAAGAAGAAGCAACAATCCTGGTCCTGCTAACGTCAGAGGACATCGCCGGGAGCGCTTCTGAGCCGTTAAAACAGAGACGCTTACGGACAATCTTTTGTGAAAGCGGATATTTTATGCTTTATTTGAAGAATTAATATATTTATTGATTTTATTTTCTCTTGTTTGTGTGCCACCTTCATCTTTTAACTGGATGAGAATCCCTTCTGAACTGGATGGGAGCCAAACGCGCTTCCTATGTGTGGATTGAATGCAGTAACATCATTGCACCACAAGGGGGCGCCACCTTATATGAAGGCAAGAGTCCATCTGTTTATTATATAAAATGAACAATTACCACACTATTCCTTTTTCTTTTCTTGTTTTATTTGTTTATGTACCCAACTATTGGAAGATGCTGTATAACCGCGTATCCGAGGGAAGTATATTTATTTTCTGTGCGGGATTTTTATTCACTATGTTCATTTGTCTTTGCAGCATATAACTTTATGGTGTGGGAATTAGTATAAACCCAGAGGTATCCATTATTTTTACACTTATAAAACACCCATACATCTCTGCTAATATATAAGGAAATGGGTAATAAAATCACCAACTTGCCGCAGGCGTCGACTACCTACTGATACCAGGTTGGGAAACACGCTACAAGGACAAAAGTATTGGGACGCACCTCTAAATGATTGAATTCAATCGGACCCATTGCCACAGGTGAATAAAATCAAGCGCCGAGCCATGATTTTTCAGGGTTTGGGCCCCTTACTTCCGGTGAAGAGAAATCGTAATGCTTCAGACATTTTGGACAATGCTCTGCTTTGGGGAACAGTTTGGGGAAGACCCTTTTCTATTCCCTTGTTTTCGTCTGGTATGCCTCTATCCTCCCTGTCTTCACATCATGCCGATTTCAAAGGGTTAACTTTGGTGCAATTGTAAAGCATCCGCACCCCATGTGCAATCACTTTATCTGACTGTGAAGCGGCCCTATCAATTCCTAGGCCTCACTCGGGATTGTAGCTGCCGTGGCCTCATCGCACGTGGACTCTTAAGAAGTGAACAGAATTACAGCGACACCATCTCCCGATCCAAGCAACAGCCGTCGTCCTAATCAACCCATCTGAACGACCGACAACCTCTACAGATCACCCGGACCATCTCCATCCCAGCCGTCCTTTCCTACTGCTTCACGTCCCCCTAAACCACTCACTAGATTGTAAGCTCACAAGAGCAGCGCCCTCTTCTTCTTTTGTACCAGTTTGTTATTGTGCGTGATTTTAAATTATCCCACGGATTGTAACAGCGCTACGGAATCTGCTGGCGCCATATAAATAATGTCATGTAATGACTGTGTCCATAAAGACATGGGTGGATGAGTTTGGGGTGGAAGAACTTGGCCGGCGCGCCGCACAGAGCCCTGACCTCAACCCCATCCAACACCTTTGGGATGAACTGGAATGGAGATCGTGAGCCGGGCGTCTCGTCCAACATCAGTGTCTGACCTCACAAACGCTTTACTGGAAGAAGGGGCAAAAATTCCCACAGAAACTCCCCACAATCTTGTGGAAAGCCTTCCCAGGCTGGAAGCTGTAAAGGGGGGGACCAACTTCATGTTAATGTCTATGTATTTAGAATGTGATGTCATCAAAGTCCCTGTTGGTGTAACGGTCAGGCGTCCCGATACTTTTGTCCTATCTGCAGGCATATCGAAGGCAGCTAGCTAACTAATCCCAGCGATTAATAAAACAAAACCCCCTCCCCAGCAGAGTAATTTATAGGGAGCGGTAATATTAAAAGATCGGTTATATTAACGTTCCTCATTACCAAAAAGTTTTACACAGCTCTTACGAGCCAAGGTAATTAGCCAGAAGCTGCCGTTAGCAGCAACGATACTAATTGTCTATTTATACCACCGACAGAAAAAAAAATCGTGCGCTCGTCAGGCAATTAGGAAAATGCAGAGGCTACATCTCTCAGCAGCAGCTAAATCTCAAAGGAGTCACGGCGAGTTACCTCCTTCTGATTAACCAAAAATACAGAAAAGAACACCCGTCCATTCACAGCCAAACTCCAGAGGGTGACATCATAACGCATTAAGCAGACCTGACCCCCAAATAACGTTATTACATCATTTCAAGAGATATTTGCCGGAATGCACCTGATTGGTTCTGTTATGATGTTGAACATTCTAAGAAGACAATGTACTATAGATGAGAGTAACCAATAGGGAGCACTCACGCTGCGAATAAGTGTCAGCTCCTACGACCCTCCATCAGATGAGCGTTGTATGAAAAAAAGCCCCACATACAGCACAGAAAACTGCAACCCAATATCACGTAATCCTGTGCTATACCTGCCGAGTATCCCTATATGTGAAGGAGTAGCGCAGATGAAGCAGCTGCTTAGGGCCCCCATTGGTCTAAGAGACCTCCTTTAGATGATGTGGGAGGTGAGGGACACGGCAGGAAAATAGATACAAATAAAATGTGTAAATAAAAAAAACTTTTTATGTTTACATAAAGATAGGTCAGAAACATTGTGGCCTAGGTCGTCTGGGTCTGCAGGTTCAATTGGGGGACAGCACCTCGGCCTCATAACAGGTAGCCAGTCGCCCTATTGGGCAACGAGGTTCCCTGTACCGTCACTGCTCAATGGGCCGGTTAATAGGGATATCACTGATCTCCCCAACTGGCCCATTAACACCATGGGCTGTGCTGAGCGGATACCGTCCTCCATTAGTTTCCTTCCGTGCAGCGTCACACGTCCTTAAAAAGCGGAGTGCCGGGATATGACATCATATTCCGAAGCCCAGCGGTAAGGACAGCGGCCCAGCGGTAAGGACAACGGCGCAGAGGGGGTTGTTGGTGAAACTACCTTGGGATAGGCCAAGAGGAGCGCTGAAGATAAATACGCCACCAATCACATAAAATGTTTCTGTAAAGCCCCGCCCAAGCCCCACCTCTAAACACACCCCTAAAAAATATCATTCCTTTGGAACAGGTATAATAGGATTAAGAAGGAAATGGAATGTGAGCTTTTCTTGGTTTGCAAACTTTACATTTTTCAGGGTTTTTTGGCACATAAGTTAACTCCTACCCGTAGATGTCCAAGACTCCAATAAACGAGTGCTGCTTGCTGGTGGTATGCAGGGCTTTGTTGATATGCTGTACAATCCAATTAAATAACTGGGCGTAGATGTGCTTGGCCAAGGCGTTTTTTGCGTTGACGGCCTGCTGGGCGGACATGGTCTTCACGTAGGTCTCCGACGTGGTGACCAGCTTCCTGTGGCAAAGCCAGTGCTCCATCTGGTCGTGCTCCAGGCCCAGCAACGTGCAGAAATGGTTAAGATGCTCATCCCCTTTCTACAAACGAAAATGTGAAATTAAGTAACACACAGCGAGCAGACATGGCGAAGAAGCATAACGAAGGGGTAACGATCAGAACTGTTTAAATCCAACAAAACTTATGCATACATCAAGTCAATGAATTAAAAAAACAGTGCTATGGCAACAAACTCAACAAGCTTATCCCGTACCGTTCAAACTCATTTTATAGAACATACACACAGGGACAACAGCAGCCGCTCTCTGATGACCTGTTCATTAGTAGGAACGTGCAAGGAACGAGAGGTCATCCATTCAGTCCTGAAGATGGGACTCTTCATTTAAAGCAGAGAAGATGGTTCTTTACAGTAACGGTAGTAAAGATGCGGAATCCACTACATGCAGAGGTTGTGCTTTCAAATTGAATAGATATAGCGGGTTAAGAAGGAGGTTTTCTTTTTGATGCACAAAATCGCTTTAATGTGGGTTTTTTGGTCTTCTTCTGGACCAGCAGTAAGTTTGAACATTATGGACTGATACAACGGCAATGATACGATAGTCTTTTGACCCTAAACTGGAGCGTTTCTACCCAAAACTCAAGATCTGCAAATGAATGGAGGATTCTCAGGGTCTAATAGGAGGTGAATATCCTTCATTTACAGGTCAGGGAATCCTTTAAATACGTATGGATTCCATATGGCCGTCCTAAACGGCAAATGAATACATGAGATCCTCTTAAAGGTTTTTAACCCCTTAATGACAAAGCCTGTACATGTACGGGCTCAAAATGCATTGATTTTAATGGGCTTAGGCGCCGCCCATTGTCCTTAAGGGGTTAAAGATCTAATATGCTTAGCCCAACAGGGTCAGCTCGTTAGGGAAGTTCTAAAGTCGTTCTGGTGGTCTTACTTAGCTTTAATCCGCTGATACTCCAGCCTTGCTCTTTTCATATATATGGAATTATGCTTCTAATAGATTGTAAGCTCCCAAGATCAGGACCATCTTCTCTTCTTGTTCTTAGCTTGTGTCAATTTTGTATATTATCCATTTTAACGTTCCTGTTTATTTTCAAACCCCCCCCCCCTTTTGGAATAGCGTTCCATAAAATCAAATTTAATTTAATGTATTTCTATCTCATTTTTACCCAGGGGTGAAAAAAAAATAGTAATTATTTCACACAGATGGAGTTTATTGTTAAATAAACCTACAGTGTGTATCGAAAGCTGAACGTAAAAATGAACACAGTCAGCACATTTTGCTTTGATTAATGAGGATTCTCCACAATTTTCATTACAGCGTTTAGCGCGTAGTTTTTTTCCCTCTACATCGCGTACAACGGGTTGTATAAAGCCATTAAAACATATATTGTAAAAAGCTAAAATATCCCCATTTATCCTTCTGGTAAGATCTCAGGCACCCAGGACTAAATCGTATACACTCCGCTCGTACATTAAATTCCTGTTTATCGTCATAAATCCGGAACGTCCAATTATTTTTTTTCCATTAACTAAACAGTATGTTCGTAAAGTTGCCTTTACTCCAAAATGAAATATATTGTGAGACGGTGATTAATAACCGCTCCGAAATCTGTCATTCAGACTGTAAAAAAGGTAAATATATACTAAACCGTTCAAAAGTTTGGGGTCATTTAGAAACGTCCTTGATTTTGAAAGAAAACCTAATTTTGTCCATTAAAATATATTGAAATGGATCAGAAATCCAGCACAGACGGGGTTAATGTTGGAAATGACTATTGTAGCTGGAAACGGCTGATTTTTAATGAAATCTCTTCATAGGCGTACAGAGGCCCTTTATCACTCCCATCACTCCTGTGTTCCAATGGCCCTTTATCACTCCCATCACTCCTGTGTTCCAATGGCCCTTTATCACTCCCATCACTCTTGTGTTCCAATGGCCCTTTATCACTCCCATCACTCCTGTGTTCCAATGGCCCTTTATCACTCCCATCACTCCTGTGTTCCAATGGCCCTTTATCACTCCCATCACTCCTGTGTTCCAATGGCCCTTTATCACTCTCATCACTCCTGTGTGCCAATGGCACGTTGTGTTCGCTGATCTAAGTTGAAAAGGCTAACTGATCGTCAGAAAACCCTTTTGCAATTATGTTATAGTGAGAAATTTCCTAATTTTCTGTTAAAACTGCTGAGTGACCCCAAACTTTTGAACCAACACATTCATAAATGTCTAATAGCTGACCTGGGAATGCTCTGGCCCTGGGGCTTTCTCAGCAATAACCCTTCGGCAGACCATAACCACGATCCTATTGTATTGACGTACTTATAGTGGCAACCAAGCTGCTCTAACAATGGCCCCTGAAAAGCATGACTTGATATGAAGCACCTGTTTTCAAGCAGGGATTTCAGCTGTGATATAGCAGTGGAAAAAAGCCTCAAACGGTCAATACGGAATATTTAATTTATCCATAAGACTCGTGCGCTATCCCAGGGGAAAGCGAACGCCATTTGGAAGTTCTAAACGTTTAATGCATCATTAAATTAAAATTAATAAAACATTGAAATTACCGGTAAGCTGCTGGACTCCCCTTCTCTTTCCGACTGGATCGGTACATTTCCAAGATGAAGGATCGAAGCGATGATCTTAAAAATACTCATCTGATGAGACTCTTTGACCCCTGCCAAACACAGACACGCGTTTTATTTCACTACAGAGACACTAATTCAAAATTTTTAATACGTATAATATTTATTTAAAGCCATTTGGGGTTAAACATAAGGCTGTAGTTTCCCGATAATACTTTATGTATAACTAATAAAATCGCTATAAATTATAAGAGGAGAGCAAAACGTATTCGACAAATGAAGTGTAAATGAATTGATTATTGTGATTTAAAATTATTTGAAAAAAAGAAAAAACGGGAATTTTTTTTTTAAATAACAGAACTCGTTTTATAACATTTTAAAGAAACCACGAAAGTCACTTATTTTCTTTTTTTCAAGTAATTAATAATTATTTTTATTTATTGTTTTATATAGCGCCATCATATTCCGCAGCGCTGTACACTTAATCACAATAATAATTTCATTAGCACTTTTACAATTGATTTAAACAGTTTTTGTGCTTCCCTCATTATTTCTAAGATTTCCCCCCCCCCCCCAATTGTGAATAAAGGGTATCGTCACATCTTGAGCGAGCAGCAGTAATTATTTATTAGGTGTCATCAGCCAAGGGCCACAATCTGTAAGCATGGAAGTCATGCGCACAAAACATGTCTCTCGCCCGGCTGCCGCTTCATCGTAAAAATGCATTTATTTAGCAATTGGCCCGCCCCTCGGACATAAAAGCACATGGCGTGCGTTTCAGTATTAACTGTTTGCTCTGCTATTTTGTATTGGGTAAAGGCACCAGGGCCGGTCTTAGCAGCTGGATATTCCACTAGGGTACCAAGCAGTGGTATATCAGTGGAACAGCCTACCAGAAGGAGTGGTAGAGGCTACCGTAATACAGGGAATTTAAACATGCATGGGATAAGCATATGGCTCCTGAATCTAAGACGACACTTTCCTTGGGGCCGAGACCACCCTTTTAGGACCCAAATCCTCCCCTGATTCCCCTCTTTTTCTAGGAGGTCAGGTATGAAGGTATCGCAGGGTTCTACGGCCCTAAAAGTCACAATATTGTTGAGATAGAACCGTGGGGCAAAGCATAAAGTTTATACATGAAATTGTGTTAACAAACTTCAATTCCGAAAAAAAAAAAAAAGAAATATTTTTTATCGTAAAATGGGAAATACAGAAATGGGGGGAAACTTCTTGCCCGAGGAGTCATTTGGGTTCTGACCGTTCCTGAACGGCATTTATAAATTTACCGATCTGTGCCACAATAACCTCATATAAGATTTATTGTTTAAAGTAGTTTAATTATTTCACTCAGTTGAATCCTCGCGTCTCTTTAATACTCTCAAGAGCCTCCAAGGAAGGCTTTGCGTTGGAATCTCGCCGGCTTTGCGTTAGGCTGGTTCCGTTGTTACAGTGAAATGCCGTGGCTGACACATCACGTCTCAGAGCACAAATCGTTCTGACAAAGCGTTATGGAGAGCCAGTCCTTACCCAGAAGTGTGAAAGCTTGCCTCGTTTTCTCAAAGTCGTCTGCGTCATCAACCCCGTCGATGGTTGTCTCACCCCCTTGGCAGGTGTAAAAAAAATCTTCCGCTTGGGCTACAAAGATGACGGAGAGATAAAATTAAACACCACACCAGCAGATTGTTCCGACAGAGACAAAAGGGTGTAAAAAAGATTCCAAATCAAATCATTTTCCTACAACAACAATAGAGAAACATGACCTAGGGGTTAGGAGCCTCTAGAACCTATCCTTGACCCCATTCTTCTCGGCAAGACATAACCATGGGATAGGAACCCATTAATCCAAAATCCTTATCTATAATTATACTTCCTCTTCAATACTTTTGACAATTACTAAGGTGACTACATAGGATTCTTTTTCCAGGAGCCAGGGAGATGGGGCAGTAGGCACATTTTGACCACAGCATGTTCTGTAGGATCTCACCAAGGATGGAAATGCCACCGCTTGCGAGGCTTGTCCAGCCACATTCTCTCTTGGTTAACGGTACGTGGGCTGTAAGGTGTATTAATGACGCTTTGAGAAGGGCCAACCCTGGTTTCTCCAGCATGGAGCATCGAGCAGGCCATTGGTAAAGCATATATAATACCGTGACATGTGAATATAAGAAAACAGCCGTGAGAATACATTGGGACCCTCAAGGTTCTACCCAGCACTCAGGGACTTGGGGTAGATGGGCAGATTCTCAGGGCCCCCTCCATCTGCAGCTGACTCCATATTCTATTCTGCTTTAAGGATATCTCAACATTGTACTTCATGCTTTTCTCAATGTTGTATCAAAACGAAGATCCCTGCTTGAATACAGGTGACTTCACTTTAAACATCATTGCCTCCTGACATATCATGGGATCCACAAGGGCCATTATCATTCATGTGTGACTAAATCCAAAACTTTGTAGGAAGAAGGCAATTTTAGCAAAAATGACAAAGGCAACCAAAGGTTAGAGTGACTGTCAGTGTAGTAATGGCCACAATGATAATTTAAACCTGAACAGTATCTCATAATTACCGGCTTTCACTAAATTTCTTTAAATGCTGTTTTTTTGGGCCGTAACTGAATATTGTAAAAACATTACTTTGCTATTTCTAATATGATGCACACTTACATTATCTTAACAACAGCTTAACAAACAAAAAAAACATTGTGTTTTCAGGGGACGGGTACAGAGGGGATACAACCGGGCTGCCCGACAGCTTCTCGCTCGGAATTTTCATTTGTATTTACGGCTTTATTTATTAAAGCAAGCGGAAGGCAGTAGCTCGGGAGGAGTGTGAAGGTCGATTTGCATCCTAAAGGAAATAAGGCTCTATTGGAGCCAAATTCCTTGACATGTGCAGCAAAAAGTACAGACTCTTCTTATGGTTTTTTTCCCGCCGATATGTCTTTGATCGCAGCCTTTGGCTTTAAAAATTAAAGTCTGTCCTCCTTTTTTGGAGGATGCGCTCCAGAAGAACAAGGTCCCACGGGACCCAAAATAAATCTTGCTACATATAATCAAACAGCAGGTAGGTTATTTAATTTTCTGTGAATTTCAAACTAAACTTTTTTTATATTTATTTTTTTTCTCTTTCTTAGCTTAGTCCTATCGTGATTTTTTGGGCTGATCAACCAACAGTTCCTGACGAGCTGAAATGGCAACGGTCTCGTTACAGGGGTGACAAATCTGACTAATTGGCCTCGGTGTGCCAGAGCATTGCTCAAAATTGGCCAGTAAAAGCCCTGGGGTTCTAAAGCCTTGCTGAAGGCCAGGGAAGATCAGAGCCTTCTGCTGTCCTTCTGGCTCGAGAGGAACCGATTTTTGTGTTGTCCCCCATGCAAGTGGACCCAAAGACCATGCTTGAAGGCCTTTTGGCCCAAGCTGGGTGGGAAAGAAGCCCGGCACAAAGTAAATAAATAAAACAATGATGTGAACTCTAAGTCCCATGACCTTCCGCAAGCTCTGGATCATAGGAGATATAGTTAAACAATTGGTACCCTTCAGCCTTGTGTTATTCTGCTATGAAGAGATAACAGAACATCAGCTTTAAAACTATTATTGATGGCATAGCCCTGGCTATTCTGATTCAATTATCTCCACACACAGTTCTGAGACATAATTATTCATAATGACATTTTAATGGATTTTAGTGATTTTATTTTTTTTTTAAAGCAAATTTATTGCCTGCAGGACCTCAGATATTAAATAATCACTTACTTAGTGACAAGTCGGAGAACTCGGGCAAATTGGAAGACGCGCAAAGCTGGTAGAAAATATGGTAGTTCCGCTCATCCTCAGCCTGTAACAAAAAGGTTGGTTAGTGGCGACGTATACACATTACATACTGCGTGTATGAAACACATGCACACACACGTATGTAACATACAGTGTTAGCTCTGTATGCGGGGAGCTTGGTCATATAGTTGGTCATATAGTTGGATGAAAAAAGCTTACAGTGGATCCTATTCAACCTTTCAAAGCCAATATTTATCATCTTCTCTCCAAAGGCAGACTTCCCAGCCAAAAAAGCAGCCCAGAACCGAAAAGCCGGGCAAATTTCTTCTACACAAAGGAAACGACCCCAGACATGCGTTTCAGCCTCCATGGCCCTCGCCAGTTGGGTCTGGTATTCTTCAATCTTTTTGAAATTGTATTCCACCCTTCAAGGATCTCCTGGGGTCCAATTGGAAGGGAACGTGCAGACGTGGACCTCCTTGTTCTCTTGTGCCTAGATCGATAGCAACCGGACCCCCACTGATGAAGCCCATAAAGGCCGAGACGTTAGTTAGTTCCCTTGTGCAGGGGGGATTTGCCTCAGATTTCACCTCTGAACTGCCCTTGTGGCAGAATCAGACCAATATATCGACGGAGATTTCTCCTTTGTAGTGTCAGAACTTGTTGAGATGCCCCCGTGCGAGGAGGACGCAGCGTAGGTCAGAGCAATAAGCGGCTGCCCTTCCTCCACGGGTTAACCTCAAACTTTCTTCATATGTAAACAGTCTTTAGTGGTGACAACGAACTGTACATACAGGTACTCCAAGTTATTAACAACGGGACAAAGCGACCGCCTTCTCTAAAGCATTTTAGACTCCCACGGCTGTTATGATAACCCAAAGCTTTTAACGAGGCGGCCTGGCTCATTAAACGTCTTATATGCAGGTAATGAAGCTGGAAATGCAGTTTGTTTTCTATTACGTGCAGATTATTTAGGAACAACGTTTAACGTTGATGTAACGTTTAACTTTTTTCTTGCTTTAGTGTCGTCTTTTACCAGCTCAAAAAGTGGCTTAAAACTTTTTTAGGCCAATCTTCCCTAAGAAGTGTCTGTGTTTAGGCTGATCTGAATGGGTTAAAATGCGAATATAACAAAATAATCACACTTATAATTAATAGGAAGAGCAGGCGGCGCATGAAATAAAAACTAGAAAAAACAAATATACTTTTTTTTACGGTTATTTTGTATACGTACATTCCTTACACTCCTGTCTTTATATAGTAGATTTCCTCCTTCATATGCGTACCCAAGAACTCTCCAGGTCTGACATGGAGTCTCCAAGGTCTGAGTTTCTCCAGGTCTGCAGGTTAGTTTCTCTGGGCAGGGGAGGGGTGTTGCCACGCCCATTACCCGACCACTAAGGGTTAACCCCGCCCCTGCGGAGCCCCCTGAAGAGGAAGAGCTCCTAGAGTTCCCAGGTATGTACACACACACGATTCCGGATCTTTCAGCACAGTCACTAAATATACTAACCTGGAACACAACACGTGACTTCTCCAGCAGATACGTCCTCATGTTGGCACCAATAATGTGGTATCGTTTGTCGAAGCCAATCTGGATGTATTTCCCAAAACGACTACTGTTATCATTCCGGGTGGTTTTGGCATTTCCAATAGCCTGAAGGACAAAAAAATAACTTGGAATAAGTACGTCCCCGGACTATAAACCCTGTATCGAGATTCCCATTACACACCGTCCCACGACACCTTCCTAGGTCACAATGTTAGTAGTGAAAACATCCTAACTCCAATGGGAGAGACACTAAAAGTATACAGCCCCAACCCAAATTATAATTAAAAAGTCAGTTTAAGCATCAGCAAAGGGTACCTCATCAGAGAGCTAACACATAAAATGTGGACAAAATCAGTATACTGTTCAATTTACACAAAAAGTCATTAAAATACAAAAATTAGTCAATAGTTTATTTGTGCACGCGATCCTTACATTTCAAACTCTAAACATACTCGCATGTATGATGCTTTATTAAAGCACGTAAAGAACACAAAACCAATGCAGGTTATTAATCTGTGATAAAAAAAAAAATCAGTTTGGATGCGAAGGGGTTAAACATATAAATCTGGTATGAGAATTAAAGGGAAACTTGTTGTAGTCACAGCTATCAGCATCAAAGTCAGATTTATTAATAAAAAATGACTGTTTGTTCTACTAAATTATTCTGGAGATAATTAGTTTAGACGTTCGTCTCATGGAAGCCGAGACGGGAAGCAGCCAGTGGCAGAGCCAGAATTATCTGAACTATCTCCTGTTGTAAAGTCCCCCCCCCCCAACCACCCTTACAAAAGGCTGCCTGAATCAATCAACAACAATCAGCAACTTAACAACAAGCGAGAGATAACTCACTGGGGAGAAATAATCATCCAGACCCAGATAACAGGAAGTTAGGAGGGTTTGTTCCCATGGTATAAACGTAAGCAAGGGCTTTTAATATCTATCTACATACCATACCGTTCAAAATTTGAGGTCACCTGGAAACTTCCTTGTTCTTGAAATGAAAGCAAATTTTGTCCATCAAAATAGCATGAAATTGATCAGAAATCCAACGCAGACGGGGTTAATGTTGTAAATGTAGCTGGAAACGGCTGATTTTTAATGGAATCTCTTTATAAGCGTACAGAGACCCTTTATCACTCCCATCACTCCTGTGTTCCAATGGCCCTTTATCACTCCCATCACTCCTATGTTCCAATGGCCCTTTATCACTCCCATCACTCCTGTGTTTCAATGGCCCTTTATCACTCCCATCATCCTGTGTTCCCATGGCCCTTTATCTCATATAATAAGAAGGCTTTGTAGCAGGGGTTTCAATGGCTCGATGTCTTTCGACAACAAACATGCAGCCACATGCAAAGGCATCTTCTACGTAGTAATTTGTACCGTGTTCGTCTTAGCAGATAATCGTGCAAAGGGGATGCGAGCAACATTTTATTTCAGACATTTAGCCTTTTGGGCAGTGTCGTTCTCCTGCGGTTGCCGCAGGAAGGAAAAAAAAAACTCTGGCTATTTCATGTAACAAGAAAACATTTTTTTGAATTTGCAGCTTTAAAGGAACAGCTGTGTTATTTTTTATTAAAAAAAATATATATAAAAAATAAAAATACAATTGAGGTTTCTTCGGATTCTCTTTTTCAGGCAGGGAGTTTCCATGGAACTCAAAATGTAGACTTCCAGTTGATTGAAGTTATTATATATTATATATTTTAAAAAAAGTGTGGTTGAAAGAATGTAACAAAAAAAACCAAAGTTTTGACACTGAAATTGATCAACCAACTGAATGGGCCAATCAGCAAGTCCATGCCATCTATTGCTATGGTAACAAGATTACCATTCCATCGTTGGACCAGAATCCTCTTTCATGCTTTTAATTCGTTGACATTTTTTCTGAGGTGTATTTTTTTTAAAAAAAACTTCACACGAGAATTACTTTTTATATGTCACACGCATGCAGTTATTAAAATAAATACTTAGTAAATAATAGGTTCAGATACGACATATTAAACAGGTTTCCAGATAACAAATAGATTTAGAGAACAGTATAGACAAAACAACGTCCGGGAACCTACTCAAAGAAACGCTTTAGGCCCATGTTTACGGCCTAACACTACCCATGCCCAATTCCTCATTGGCTAAACATTCTGTTGCCATTGCATGGACATATAACGATGGTTGATGTCAGGAAACCACCAAAGTTCTAATTAGAATGACTCGCATGCAGCGAATAGTCTACAGGGCAGCCATCATTGTTCAAAAGGACTCATGAAAATGGCCAAAGTCCACTATTTCCCTAGTTTTGGGTTCACTGCAAAAACTCCGCAGCAAAAACCTGGCATTCTCTTACCTCCATAATAGGGCTCGAGGCCAAGACTTTCTCTTCCACATTCGTTTCACTGGCGGAGCCCCCGACGGTGGCAAAGTACCTCATGGCGTATTTGGCAGACACCGTCTTCCCCGCTCCCGACTCCCCGCTCACAATGATGGACTGGTTCTTCTCATCCCTACGAGGTAAAGTGATATTTAATTTATACCGTAAATAACATTCAATGGCTGAATAAATAACAAGTAAGTAATAATTACTAACAAGAGGCCATCATCTTAATCTAGAGGGTCAGCAGCTTCTCTCTATATATATATACCTGCTTGAAATCAGGTGTATTGGCACATAGAGGCGTATTCACTTTTTGGAAGGCTTAAAAATGACAATACCCTAATACTATTATGTATTATACAGGGCCGGTTCTGCCATTCCCACAGGAGAAGCTCCTAAATTATTTAATATTCCCCATGCTGCTGCCAAATGATGCAACGAGCACCTACTTTTTCATATAAAAATGCAATTATTAGTAAAATTATTAATGAATGAACAAATTAATTTTTAATTATACCTGAATACACAACAATAAACAGGATAGCCGATATCAATATGGTACGTCAATAAGAATATAACCTGATAAAATCAGCCAAATGCAGAACCTTGTATTTTCTGTTGTTTGGAAGGTCTTTGCCAACAAAAATCTAATTATAAAAAAATCTCAATTATACGTTCATGATATTTAACAACCGGGTGTTTATGGAAATTATAACTATGAGAGTGTGTTTATTACATTTATTATTTATACCAGCAGATTCCGTAACACTTATTCGAAGAGGGAATGTGGCAATTAATAATAATAGCAAGAATAATAATAATGTAAAGATAAAATATACAAAATTAAAAGTAACAAATAACTAACATTTACTGTTACAGAAGGAAAAGAGGACCCTGTTCTTGTGAGCTTACAATCTATGAGGGGATGGTCCAGAATTGCCGGAGATCATGACGACCCGGGCACAGCCCTGGTATCTCCCCCACGGCTCAATGGGTTCACATTATAATATCAGGGTCATTTCGGGTCATCAACGTCTCCTTATTGCTACAAGACAGGTTTACGTTGCTTGGAAGATCAAAGGGCCGCGAGGAATTTAATTGGTTAAACGTTAAATGTCACAAAACAAAACCTAATTGTGCCGACCAGGATGCCACAGAGCCACGGAGGGCCGCATTATTTGGGTATCCCTGCTTGAGCAATTTTCCCAATTAAAATCTGATTTTCAGGCAGGAACGCACATAATTCCTGTCCCTATTTGCGGCCCTCGAGGACTGGAGCTGTGCTACAGTGATAACCTACCCAAGGAGGGGTATTTATGGGTAGCAGGTCGTTTGGGGTATACAATAGATGTTAACTAGTGTCAGTTGGGCTCAGAGACATCTCATACAGAGTCTTCTGCTTTATTTCTTCATCTGTTAATTTGTAACGAAGCGAGAGCCAGCAGGACGCTCGAAGTTATTTGTGTGTGAATGAATGAATGAATGAATGAGATAAATCACGTCACGATTCCACGATACGCTTTGATCCTAGAAGACTCCTCTGTCACATTTGGACGGTCTAATGAAGCAGTTATCTTCCTGCCCTGGGCAAATACGATCCAAAGCAATTAATATTAGAGAGATCATTAATATCATCAATTAACATAGAAATCAAGCTTTTTTTCAAAATTCTTGTAGTTAACCTCTACCACTTCTAAGAGGCTGTTCTATGTATCTATCACACTCCCCCAAAAACCCACTGCCAAAAATAATTCTATCACTGCAATATAAAGTACAGTTAATGTACAGTACACGCCACGGAGGTCTCTAATTGGATCTGTTGTTGATGCCATTGCTGGCATGAATAGAAGAATTTCCCCAAATCTTCGTATACGGAATAGATTTTTGGAAGATTTGATGCTAATCCGTTAGAGGGGTTATTTATTTTCTAATAATTAAAAATCTTTTTTTGTTTTGTTTTGTTTAAAAACACTTCCCACCATCCTCTCTCTGCTGCCATCAGAAATGGAAGTACACAAGACTCCCGTGGTTTTTATTACTTTTTCAAATTAACAAAAAAAGTCCAGATGTAGAAATAACCGAAATCCCAAAACAATAATAAAAAAAAAAAGATGACATCACTTTGGTGAATAGTATAATTATAACTATTTTAAAAACCCTGCTAATTACCCACCTGCAACATCAACTGATAAAATGTCACCCACTGTGCAGTAAGTACATTTCATACAGACTGCGTAATAAATACACAGAGGATCTATATGCGATTCCAAAATAACAAATACAATAATACGGTTTGTTACTGCTTGGCAAATGATGGCAAATAAGTGTATCAGAAAGATTTTAGAGACACAGCTATCTTTTATAAAAACATACTCATTTTTTCTTTCTTATTTAGGTGAAAATTGTATTTTTATATATTTTTATGTATTTATGTAATTTTTTAAATTATTTTTAGTAATTCTAAAAATGATGCACCGTGCACTTATGTTAACAATAAAAATACGCTTCTTTTTAACGTGTAAAGATCTAATCCATGTCATTTTCAGAATAAAATTGTTTTATCCGCCTCGTGGATGGAGCGTCCTTGGTGAACGCTACAAAAATCTGAACAATTTTATAACGATCTCTGTTATTATTATAGACTATTTATGTGTACAAAGCCAATGGGGGTCCGCTGACCATCGGCGCACATAAGCCGCTGCCTAAACATCAGTACCCTCTCTGGCAGAGGGTCCCAGAACAACCCAACTGTGAACTCATTAGCACTAGTAGTGATGACTAGTAGTGATGACTAGTAGTGATGACTAGTAGTGATGACTAGCAGTGATGACTAGTAGTGATGACTCTTGTTTATTTACAGTAGATAATTACAGGGCGTCATCGTCTCCAGGGTGTCATCCTCTTCTTAAAGGCCAAAATCGAGTACGTAACCAAGACCAAGATCACCGAGATATGCTCCTTGGTTATTCCTCCATACACAGAGAGCTGACCTTTATTTTATTTAATCCATGGTAATCTATTCACAGAATCAGCACAGCAGTCTGATTCACCTTGTTCATCTCCATAATTAATAATGGCAGGTCAGCGGGTCGCGAAGGCTTACAATGAGTGTTAAGCTATGGCCGGTGATGTACGAATGTATAGTTTTACTTATTAAGGACCAACAGATTTACAGAAAAGGTTTTCCCCAACTGGCTTCACTGACAGAAAAGACTGGAGAACAGAACAGTGCCTCAAAACCGGGACTGCCCCTGAGAGCCAGGACGTTTGGGAGATATGCAGGGAGGTTTCATTCATTCCTTGTTGCTTTCTTAGACGACTATCAGAAGTTATCACACAAATTAGGCAGTCAGCTGCTGCCATCAATGAGATAAAGGGGGACTCCAAACTATTTCTTTATCAGATCTGGATCAGATTAAAAATGTTTGCTTTTTTTTAAAACCTATTGTGATTTTTTTTAATATAAATGTGTTTTTGGGCAGCTGCAAATTAGCCCTAAATCCTAAATCCAATCTAATACCAAATCATCCCACGTTCAAAGGATGTTCCAGGAAAACTCCAGAAAATAATTGTTGACATTTAGACTCGGACCTTAATCAGTCGTCGGTCTCGTCTTACATTCAGGAGCCGTATGCCTATCCCACGCGTGTTTATATTCCCCTCACTGGATTAGCAGATTCGGGACAGGAGTGAATAATTCCAGGCATGGCCGTATACCAAAGATCTTCCAGAGCAAATCACAAAATCATCTAGGAAGTCACTAACGACTCTACAACAACATGAACGTGCTTTCGCAACAACTACTGTTTCTCCAAAAAGCGCCTAGAGTTCCAAGAGAACGTTTTATGGCAGGGGTGTCCAACCTGCGGCCCTCCAGCTGCTGCAGGACCACATCTCCCATACTCTTCAGCCAGCCCCTTAGTTGAAAGAACATTATGGGAGATGTAGTCCTGCAGCAGCTGGAGGGCCACAGGTTGGACACCCCTGTTCTATGGGCATTTTTCAAAAGTGGAACTTTTTGAGCAACACCGGCCCCATTATGTCTGAAAAGGGCAAACTGCAGCCACCATTAAGAACCTAAAAAAGGTCAAGCATGGTGTCATGATTTGGGGATGCTTTGCTGCATCAGGACATGGACCATCACTGAAGGAACCAAGAAGCCTGCTTTATAGCAGATGATCCTACCCTGCGATGCCAGGCAACTATGTCATACCGCAGTGACCCAAAACCAGTAACCAGACTGGCGTTGTGAAATTAGCCCAGCGGCCAATAAATCAACGGCGTGGAGTCCCACGCTACACGTTTTGGTAGATTGGCAGCGCAGGACCATTCTGGAGGGCAGTGGTACGGAGATCAAGATCCTCCCAGCCTCTCCTTCATTTGTTTTACAAAACATTCTCCAGACCAGAATGATGAGACATCAACTGGAATTCCTCAACAGACCCCCTGAGGGACTGTCAGACGAGATCAATGATACATTACAACAAAGCTCTAGGTGAATTCCTGAAGCCTCATCAAAAAATGTGATTACTAGCCTTCCGAAGGTTTCTACATCTGCGAGATGAGAGAACACCAGTTATTTATTCTAGCGATTAAAAAACTTCTCCCAGTTATGGTGGTTTTTTTTTTCCCCTGGACAACCAATGGACCGTAACAGATCTGAACTGAAAGCTCGTATAATGCATACATTGCATCTTTTGCCCGAATAATCCCAGCTATCATTTTTGTTCTCCTTTGTTGAATTTTCAAAAGTGGAGTCCGGTCCCATCAGAACTGTCTTTAATGAGAACAAACAAAGCATGCGTTGGGAATTTATAACATAATAACTGGTTTGTTGGTGTGTTTTTTTTAATCTCTGCCGTGGTGGAAGGTTTTAAGAGATAATTAACCCGGAGGCAAAGAACGGGAACGCACAATGAGGCGCTAGGGTTTCAGCCCGACTGAACAAAAAAGTTTATTTTAAGGAAAATGTGTTTTTTTTTCCATAATTTTACCAGTTTTCATGGAACTTTTAAATGCCCTACAGAGAATGGCTGAATATATAGAGAACAATTCATATTTTGAGGTTTTAATAAAGATAACCCTTTTGTTGCCTCGTTTCCCTTAATTATGTGGACAAAAGTAGTCTTGCTGGAACTTAATTATAAATTGACTAAATATAAACTTAAAATTGGGGTACCCAAAATATGGGTTTGTTTACAAAAGATCGAAAGTGTAATTGACCAAAATTATTATTTTTTTATTTTTTTTTTTTTACTTACAAATACTGGTTTTGATAATCATGACTCTTCTAAGATTATTAAGATCTCCAGAAGAAATTGGTTTTCAAAAACGAATTATAAAAAGGATTTGGAGACAGAACAAAAAAATCTACATAATTTATCTGATTATTATTTCTGTGGTGGGCACCCTGAAAGCTTTCAGTGCAATTTCATGTTTAAATCATGTTTTTATTAATTTAAACATACTTTATTGAGGAAAAGATGTCTAAAAATGACTTCTTGATCCCAATCACACTCCTTCCAAAACTGTACGAATCGGCTTTATCGATTTGATGAATACGCTGTCTCCTTATCATACTGATAGAATGGCTCAGTCTCAATCACCAGCCTGACTAATTAAAGTCTACGGAGAAACTGACATCTAGCGTGCTGGGTTGCGCCTACAAGGATTATTTCTTAAGTGCTATTTGCAATTTAAAAAAAAGCAAGTAACACATATTTTTCTCAATTTTCTATATTTTTTTAATTTTGTTTATGAAGGCCCCCCGAATAGCAGATGGCCCCCTTTTTGGTAAATCCATACTCTGGCTCGCCCATAATGATATTCCTTGCATTTATGCTATAATGTTTATTTATTTGTTAATGTAAAATACATGCACCACTCAATTGAATCAAATCAGAATAAAATGTCAGTTTAAAATTTAAATTTATTAATTCCTGTATCCAAGGAGCAGTCCTTTGTTTCTATTTTCTCTATAATTTTTTGGAAACTGGACAGATGCTACACCCTAATCCCTGGCATTTCTATGCAAATACGTCCTGCAAATTTGTCAGGGATGGGGAAGGGAGAGGATTTCAGAACAAGAAACCAATTGATATACTAATTCTGCCACTTTTCATAGGGTCAAACAGTCCCTTATATTTAAATTAAGTCTTGGAAACAATGACATTTATTGCCAACCAGGAAGCAGAGGCTGCTGGTTAGAAATGAATAAATTAATGTATTATGCTAAAAGGTGCAAAGGGGACGGCTTCCGTTTAACGATGCTTATCAAATCTGAAAGGTCCTTCACACTCTCTAATTCTTCTAGGCGGCACAATTAACGATCGCTTACTGTACCGCAACAACGGACAGAGGTAATATATAAAAAAAAACAACTACAATTAATGATAAATTCCACGTGATTTGACCATTTACACACAATAATTCCATATAAAGAATAATTCCAACATGTACACACCTTGCCATCTGTTTGTATGCCTCCTCCGCCACAGCAAATATATGAGGGTCCATGTCCCCCATGTTTTGGCCACTATACGCATAAATGACATCTTCTCCGTAGATGGGCATCTGCTCATAGGGGTTAATGGCAACGAGCACGATACCTGGAAAACATTTAACAGGTCAATTGTCAGGTCAGAGCCCCCCCCCCCCCCCCGGTCTTCTCATATTGTCATAACTGGAAGGTCTCTGGATTTGACCCAGAGTCTCCAGGTCTCCCAGTGTCATGGGTCATGCCCACTCCCTCTCCATGTTCCACTAACCCCCTCACTCATCTTCGGGACCAGCCCCACCGATATCTAAAAAGCCACTCGCCCAAAAGACGGAGAGGTATCCTATCCCAGAAAGTTCCCAGGTATGCAAACCTCATATTGTATCACATAATATAATAGCGTGATGTCTTGTTAAAAAGTTTCAGCTACTAATGTCAGTGATTTGGGGGGCTCATTCCAGGGGAAAAAAAACCTTTCTTGGAGCAGAAAACCCCAAAACAATAGGTTTTCATGAAGATAAGGAATGGGCAGACCAACTGTCTCTCTCCTTTAGCCTTAAAGAGGATTTATTGGTCTCTGAACTATACGACCTATCGACCAAAGACCATCGGTGAATAATTTCTCTAACAGAAGTGGAGGTAGATTCTATAAACAAGAGGGCAATAAACTATAAGTGAGAACACACCCAGAACCCAAGTAATGTATAAAAGTCCTATAGTTTGTGGACAATCAGCCTCACGCGACTACACAGCCGGTGGCTGACGTGACCGGTTAGGAATGCTTCCCTACGTCACGTCTTACCGCAGTAGGTATAGATATGGTTGGACTCCAGGAAGCGAACTTTGAGATTGTGTAAAACAGCTGGCTCGTGGAGATAACTGAGTGCCGTGAGATCATTTTCTCCAACCAAGATATCCGGGTTACGCAGGTGCGGCATCGGATTTGAAGAGGGACCCACCGGATACTCCAGAACCTGAAAGCAGAAATAGAATTATATAAAAAAACAATCATTAATGCCAAATTGTTTCGATTGATTGATCATAAAATGTGATCTGATCTACATCTAAGTCACAAATATAGACAGACACAATGTGCTTACGCTATTAACACACAAACAGTGATAATCTAATGTCTTTATTGAACAGACCCATTAAACATTCACAGTGCCGGTGAAAAGTAAGTAAACCCTTGGATTTAATAACTGGTCGGACCTCCTTTGGCAGCAATAGCCTTAAACAAGCGTGGATCTAACCAGCAGAACATTCAGGAGGAACTTTTGACCATTCTTCTTACAGAACTGCTTAAGGTCCGCCATATTCTTAGGATGTGTGATGTGATCGGCTCTCTTGAGGTCATTCCACAGCATCTCTAACAGGTTAAGGTCTGGGTTCTGACTTGGCCGCTCCAAAAGGAGGATTTTCTTTTTCCGAAAACATTCTGCAGTTTTTCTTCGAGGTTTAGGGTCATTGTCCTGCTGCATCACCCAACTTCTACTGAGCTTCAGCTGGAGGACAGCCACCTTGATATTATCCTGTATGATACTTGGGGATTCATTGTCCCCTCGATGTCACGGCACAGAGGAAGCGAAACAGCCCCAAATCGTGATGCTCCTTCCACCATACTTGACCATTCATGTGTGTTCCTCCTGAACAATTGAAGTTTAGTTTCATTAGTCTACCAAACATTTTCCCAGTAGCATTCTGGAGTGTCAAGGTGTACTTTGGCCAAAAATAAATAAATATTCCACACCACTCCACAAATATATAAAAGAAATAAAAAAGAAATAAAAAAGTGCTTGATCCATATGGGATCTCCAATAAGGTGCTGCCAGATCCTTTGTTAAAGTGCTGACAGATGTAAACCAGTATTGAATACTTGAACTCACACGGTGATGCTGTCCAATGAATATAAATAAGTAATTGAATAAATAAACTTATGTCCGCAATAATAAATGTCCTCCTGTCTTTATCTGATCCTCACCGCATTCCCTCATATCTCAACTTCCTCAGGAGGTAAAAAAGTGAAGGGTAATGTTGATCGCTTGTCCATGCTGTTCCATTTATAGAGGGTTTGTCTTACTGTTGGCTGATGATGAATATGAGCTTTCCAGCTTTATGTAAAACAACACTTCTTGATTTTAGTCTTCTGAGATTTCTTTTTTGTGAGACAGGGTTCATATCAGCAGACCCTTCTTGAGAATAGCTCAAAATGTTTGAGTGTTTTTTTTAGTATCTCTGATACACACCTCCAATCCTGTTTCATTGATTGGACTCCAGGTTTGCCAACTCCCGACTCCAATTAGCTTTTGTTGAAGTTATTCCCCTAATGGTTCACATACTTCTTCTAACTAACACTGTGAATGTTTAAATGATGATGTATGAAGTATAGACAAAACTCTATAGCAGGTTGGATGCCCCTGATCTATAGTGTACTTTTTTTTAGTTGTAGAACTAGCACAACAGGATGGTAGGGCACCTATTAAATAAAAATATAAAAAATATAATTGTAACATTTTTTTTTGCACTCTTATTGGTGCAATATGGATTGAGATCCCTTTGGGGATCTCTATTATATCCCTTGGATGCCATTGATCAGCGACTTAACAACATGGGAGACAACTTAAGGGAGGAATAATCATGCAAGCCCCATACATAAGGAGGGTTTTTTTCATACATGTACTGAATATATCATTTCAAACTGTAAAAAAATACATGGTTGCATTGAACTGTAAAATGCGTGACTTGAAATAAGGAACAGATCCTCTGTAAGAAAAGACGCTTCATGCCGGTAATATTAAGAGGTTTAGGAAAGTCACAAGTCAGATTCATAACAACAATACGCATCTTATTTGGTTATAAAACAAAACAGATTGTGTCCCTCCGGCCGATCTCCTTTCGCTTAATCTAATTCAGCTTGCACAGTTCACAGGAGAAGAAGGACGATGTGAGCTCGTGATGTCTATGTATCAACGCTAAAGTCCTCCGAGTGACAGGCTATGCCTCGCGCTTTCGCTGATTCGCTGGTTTTAAGGACTCAAGGACACGAGGCAAATGTTCTGACATTCCAATTAATGTTCTATGAAATAATGACCGACTTAGATATACTTTGTACACGCGCCGGCGCGGTATGGCGGCCGCTGTTAATCAACGGCTTTTAATTTATGGGGCTATTCTAAATTTTATTTTTAAGGTGAACATTGCTTGAACTTACTAAGATGAATTTCTGTGAAAAGAGGTTTTATCCCCGCTCTCTCCATTATACTGATTTAGAATTTTGGGGAGAATTAAACAATTTCTTGGTTCCGAGTGTCTCCAATATTAAATGGTGGGGTACAGGAGCAGACACCTCAATGTGTTGACTAATCTGTAGCGGTTTGGTTTTGAAGTCATCAGGGGCCGAGACACCCAGCGGGACGTAGCTAAATTTCTATAATTTTTAGGGACCTGATCCATTAGTGGGAATATCAGGAAGGGGGGGAGCTGCATATTAACAATGCTCTGTATTAGGAATAGGAACTAAGGGCTATATCCTAAAAAGTTCAGACCAATAAAGAAAATCGCGTTTTACCACTTTCTTCTTTATTTAGATCTTTGTAGCAAGTCCCATGGAAAGTAGCGGAAAAAAATATCACTACCAATATTTTTACACAACAAATTCCGACCTGAATCTGCCTATTAATGTAAAGGCTCCAACTTCAATGAATGCTTTTAATTGAGCTAAACGGATTTGATGCGTTTTATATCTACGCCTAAAACCGTTTCAGTGCAGGTGTTTTAAGATTAACAGGATTTTCACACTACCTGATATCTCCTGTATTTGTGATTCGCTGCGCTATAAAACAGTGTTCAGTAACTATTATATTTATAATCAGATGTACAGCTATTTGGCCTTTTGCTCCTAATTGCTGCTTTGGCCAGGAACAGTATATATAATTTCCCCCATGACATAACCCCCAGCGCTGTATATATTAATATAACCCCCCCAGCGCTATATATATTAATATAACCCCCCAGCGCTGTATACAGTAATATAACCCCCAGCGCTGTATACAGTAATATAACCCCCCCAGCGCTGTGTACAGTAATAACCCCCCCAGCGCTGTATACAGTAATATAACCCCCCAGCGCTGTATACAGTAATATAACCCCCCCGCGCTGTGTACAGTAATATACCCCCCAGCGCTGTATACAGTAATATACCCCCCAGCGCTGTATACAGTAATATAACCCCCAGCGCTGCATACAGTAATATAACCCCCAGCACTGTATACAGTAATATAACCCCCAGCGCTGTATACAGTAATATAACCCCCCAGCACTGTATACAGTAATATAACCCCCCAGCGCTGTATACAGTAATATAACCCCCAGCGCTGTATACAGTAATATAACCCCCAGCGCTGTGTACAGTAATATAACCCCCCAGCGCTGTATACAGTAATATAACCCCCAGCGCTGTATACAGTAATATAACCCCCAGCGCTGTATACAGTAATATAACTCCCAGTGCTGTATACAGTAATATAACCCCCCAGCGCTGTATACAGTCATATAACCCCCAGCGCTGTATACAGTAATATAACCCCCCAGCGCTGTATACAGTAATATAACCCCCAGCGCTGTATAAAGTAATATCACCCCCCAGTGCTATATGCAGTAATAACCCCCCTGCGCTGTATACAGTAATAACCCCCAACGCTGTATACAGTAATATAACCCCCCCTAGCGCTGTATACAGTAATAGCCCCCAACGCTTTATACAGTAATATAACCCCCAGCGCTGTATACAGTAATATAACCCCCAGCGCTGTATACAGTAATATAACCCCCCCAGCGCTGTATACAGTAATATAACCCCCCAGCGCTGTATACAGTAATATAACCCCCCAGCGCTGTATACAGTAATATAACCCCCAGCGCTGTATACAGTAATATAACCCCCCAGCGCTGTATACAGTAATATAACCCCCAGCACTGTATACAGTAATCTAACCTCCAGCGCTGTATACATTAATATAACCCCCCAGCACTGTATACAGTAATATAACCCCCCAGCGCTGCATACAGTAATATAACCCCCCAGCGCTGCATACAGTAATATAACCCCCCAGCGCTGCATACAGTAATATAACCCCCCAGCGCTGTATACAGTAATATAACCCCCCAGCGCTGTATACAGTAATATAACCTCCAGCGCTGTATACAGTAATATAACCCCCAGCGCTGTATACAGTAATATAACGCCCCAGCGCTGTATACAGTAATATAACGCCCCAGCGCTGTATACAGTAATATAACGCCCCAGCGCTGTATACAATAATATAACGCCCCAGCGCTGTATACAATAATATAACGCCCCAGCGCTGTATACAGTAATATAACCCCAATCGCTGTATACAGTAATATAACCCCCCAGCGCTGTATACAGTAATATAACCTCCAGCGCTGTATACAGTAATATAACCCCCAGCGCTGTATACAGTAATATAACGCCCCAGCGCTGTATACAATAATATAACGCCCCAGCGCTGTATACATTAATCTAACCCCCCCAGCGCTGTATACAGTAATATAACCCCCCAGCGCTGTATACAGTAATGTAACCCCCCAGCGCTGTAAAAAATAATGTTGGTTGGTGACAAAAAACTGTTTTTCTCTCATTTAGTTCCAATAAACTCCTTTTATCTGCAGACCTGGAGGCGCCGTTGCTGTCAGTCATGTGATATTTTGGGTGACTTTCCCGGCTCAAACCCCACACTGAGCTGATGCTTTATGGCAATGATAGTGAAGTCTGTTCCTCCATAGACTTTCATTAGTCAGTGTCCTGGTGTTTGATTAAGACTGAGGTTTTCTATTATTTCCCACAGGCAGTATGATAAGGAGTCAGGGTCCTTGTCTAGTAGATTGGGGCTCAGATAACTAGGATACTTTTTTATTACAGTATTTGTGATAAATCACCCGCTCGTTGATCGACATGCAGCTCATTATACAGTAACTTACAGATTCATCCTCAAGTTTTAAGTGCAAAGTTTTATCCCCTTCTTTGTAATCTTTGATAATCTCTGCAGATCTCCAAACTTCTTCCTGGTCGGGGATCCAGACCCGGGTGTACTGCAAGACATAAAGGCGATATATGTTATTATTACATCTCTTCTGTATGCACAAAACGCCAGGGGCAGCAATCAGCAGAAACGCTGCATCGGTTCTACGGCGAAAAATAGACTTCTGCCCAGCCTTGCTTTTTAATAGCTATCCCCATTAAAGGTGCCGTTCCACTTACTCTCTTCAGATGGAATGAATGATTTTCCATCTTAAGTGATTGTTTTTCTATTTTGGTCCAAATATTATCAATTAAAAATCCCATCATCTTTTATTGGATCGATACAGCCATATAAATTGTTTCTTTACACAATGCTTGACAATATTTCAATTTTGTTGCGCAAAATGTAACAATTCCTTTGAAATCCTGCATTCTTTTCTGTGATTCACTCACATTATCTGTTTTATCCGATTATCCCTCTAAGTACTAGTCCACTGCGCCTCTCTTTAGGCACCCAAAGGGTTAAATCATCATTTCGCAGCGACGCACATATAACACGACGATCAGTATTTCTGATAAAGATTTCTCCTAACATCCGACGTCTCTGCATCATCTAACCCCACGGCGGTAGTTCTGGGGTATTTTAGTTTATTTTTGATATTATTTGGATAATTTATAACATTCCACACAGGACGCTGATCAAACCATTTGATGGGGGCAGCTTATGTTACATATACCCTGCCTGGTGGCACTACCACCCCCCTCTGCCCCATAGGTGCATTTATTGTAATATGCCCATGGGCATGGGGTAGGAGGATAGGGTGGTAGATCACCAAGAGGGTTAATAGTGTGGAATTAACCCCTCGGCCTCACACACCGTGGCTCATTGCTTTTGTTGTTCCGTAAGTATGTTCCTGCTCCTCGTTCTTCCTTCGTTCTCCCAATAGTGACATTACGGCTCGGATTTATGGGAAGCGTACCTGCCGGGCGCTGCCGAGCCGTCGTATTTTCTGAGATTACACATAATGCTATATCGTAGAGGCAGAGAACAATTGATTACATCAGTATACTCTTCTCCGGTGCACATCTCACTCCCAGACATCGCTCTACCCGCAGGGACAGATAAATCCATGGTGATCACAAACTGCAATTCCCATCATTCTCAGCCAGACAAAGATAGAGTTTACCCAAACAAACCAGAAAATGGTCCCTCTTTAGACTTAATAGAATTCCAAGGAGGGGAGGGTAATAAACAGTTAAGCTGGCTGACTAAGATAAAGGTTGAAAAAGTCATTTTTAAGTCAATATATATATATATATATTTTTTTTTTTCATATTATTCTTTATTTTTAACCCAGTATATTCTAAACGGGAAGAACTGTTAACCCCTTTGTTGCCAGTTGGCTGCTTACAGGATATAAAATCTAATTTCATAAGGAGTATTTCCTTATAATGTGCAGAAATATACTTAGAGTTAACGGGTTCCGGAACGTTCTGCGTCGGGAGCAAAATAGCGAATATTTCCAAAAGTGAATTTAAAAATTATGGTTAAAAAAGGATTTGCTGATAAACTGCAGAATGGGGTCTAAAAATAAACAAGTCTTGTGGACAGGGTTCTGGACGCACCTTATTAATAAGGTATAATGAACCCATGACGTCTGCCAACCAATCAGAAGACAGCACAGCGTTCCAGCTCGTAATAGCATCTTACCCAAAATAGCGCGGAGCCCATGATATTTCTAGGCAAGAGCTGAATAACAAAACACGTCAGGATCTACATACATATAACATATAAAAAACATGGAATCTGCCGGCAGGTCGGAGCCATTCATTCCATCCAGTCGCCCGTTCTGATGTAAAGACTCAAAACGTAGTCCGTCGTTGGTCTCGTCTTGGATTCAGGAGCCGTGCACCTGTTCCATATAGATCCCCTCACTGTATTAACCTCTACCACTTCCGCTGGGAGGCTGTTCCATCTATCTATTACACTCTCAGTAAAGGAAAATTCCATCTCTGACCCTCTACTCAACGTGTCATGGAAATGTGTCCACAGATAAGAACCATGGGTTCTCACACTCTTTCCAAGGGTACCATGATAAGACGCAGAATTCAATTAGTATGTAAGTTTGCCACAGATTACAGCCTCCCTGAGAATCAATGGCCCCTTGCGTTTAAGCATTTACACTGCTCGACATACAAGAATGGATAAGCGGTTTTATTTATATTCAATCACTTTGTTACCATGTGCTGCTTCTGCTAGAATGTCATTCTATGTATCCACCACACACGCTTTCTTACACCACATCAAAGCCTCAGATCCTTTAAGATCTTGAACGGTTACTGTTACGATTACAATATATCTCTGTAATTTCGTTAGTCCTGTCACTATTTAAAGGCAATCTTCCACCATTTCTAAACTTCCTATTATCAGATTAACAGTTTTTTGCCCCATAATATAATGTTTTCAGGCAGCTGCATATCAGCCATTTGTATGATTCTCGCTCTGTTATCTGAACCTCGATCTACTAAACCCCCAACTCCTTATCATACTGCCTGCGGGGAACTATAGAATGGCTCTGTCATAACCACTCAGACACTCTGACTAATGAAAGTCTATGTAGGAACGGACTTCATTAGCATTGCCATAAAGCATCAGCTCAGTGTGGTGTTTGAGCCAGGAAAGTCGTTCAACAATTTCAGGGCTGGGGAGTTATTACTGTATACGGCGCTGGGGGTTATATTACTGTATACAGCGCTGGGGGGTTATATTACTGTATACAGCACTGGGGGTTATATTACTGTATACAGCGCTGGGGGGTTATATTACTGTATACAGCACTGGGGGTTATATTACTGTATACAGCGCTGGGGGGTTATATTACTGTATACAGCGCTGGGGGTTATATTACTGTATACGGCGCTGGGGGTTATATTACTGTATACAGCGCTGGGGGTTATATTACTGTATACAGCGCTGGGGGGTTATATTACTGTATACAGCGCTGGGGGTTATATTACTGTATACGGCGCTGGGGGTTATATTACTGTATACGGCCCTGGGGGTTATATTACTGTATACAGCCCTGGGGGTTATATTACTGTATACAGCGCTGGGGGTTATATTACTGTATACAGCGCTGGGGGTTATATTACTGTATACAGCGCTGGGGGGTTATATTACTGTATACAGCGCTGGGGGTTATATTACTGTATACAGCGCTGGGGGGTTATATTACTGTATACAGCGCTGGGGGTTATATTACTGTATACAGCGCTGGGGGGTTATATTACTGTATACAGCGCTGGGGGTTATATTACTGTATACAGCGCTGGGGGTTATATTACTGTATACGGCGCTGGGGGTTATATTACTGTATATGGCCCTGGGGGTTATATTACTGTATATGGCCCTGGGGGTTATATTACTGTATACAGCCCTGGGGGTTATATTACTGTATACAGCGCTGGGGGTTATATTACTGTATACAGCCCTGGGGGTTATATTACTGTATACAGCGCAGGGGGGGTTATATTACTGTATACGGCCCTGGGGGTTATATTACTGTATACAGCGCTGGGGGTTATATTACTGTATACAGCGCTGGGGGTTATATTACTGTATACAGCGCTGGGGGGGTTATATTACTGTATACAGCGCTGGGGGGATATATTACTGTATACAGCGCTGGGGGTTATATTACGGTATACAGCGCTGGGGGGGTTTATATTACTGTATATAGGGCTGGGGGTTATATTACTGTATACAGCGCTGGGGGGGTTATATTACTGTATACAGCGCTGGGGGGATATATTACTGTATACAGCGCTGGGGGGTTATATTACTGTATACAGCGCTGGGGGGTTATATTACTGTATACAGCGCTGGGGGGATATATTACTGTATACAGCGCTGGGGGGTATATTACTATATACAGCGCTGGGGGGTTATATTACTGTATACAGCGCTGGGGGGATATATTACTGTATACAGCGCTGGGGGGTTATATTACTGTATACAGCGCTGGGGGGATATATTACTGTATACAGCGCTGGGGGGTATATTACTATATACAGCGCTGGGGGGATATATTACTGTATACAGCGCTGGGGGGTATATTACTATATACAGCGCTGGGGGGTTATATTACTGTATACAGCGCTGGGGGGTTATATTACTGTATACAGCGCTGGGGGGGTTATATTACTGTATACGGCGCTGGGGGGTTATATTACTGTATACAGCGCTGGGGGGTATATTACTGTATACAGTGCAGGGGGTAGGATTGGACTTTGCCCTGTTGTAAAAGCTTCTGCCCTCTACACAAAAAAAATGACAAAAAAGTGTGAAACGTAGCAAATGATAGTTTTTTGAAATGAGACTTTTCTCGCCTTTCTATCTCGGCGCGTTCTTCTAACGTAAAGCGTTTGCAGTGGAAAGGCTCGGGGTGGGATAGGCGCGTTAGCGACGTATAATTACACGGCCCAAATTGGGAGGAACTATTACGTTTTGCTAATGTCATTTTTTTGTAGGCTCCGTTTAATGGGAGCAGAATGTAGGTGGACGCTTCAGACGTTCCGGATTACAACTTTGAAGACAAAAAATGGAAACTATTCTATTGTTTCCATGGCTTCTTATTATACCGACTGCGGAAGTTTGTTTTGTAGACAGGGCTCAGATAGAGCGAGAACTCTTAAAAAATTGACTAATACGAAGCTGACAGAAAACATCACATTATGGGGCAAAAACAAGAATCCTTATAAAAATATAAAAAATTAAAATAAAATTCTAAACTTCTCTTCACTTGATAGCAAAAAAAAAATGGGCGAAAGTGTTTAACATTTTCAATCCCAAGCGGGTCCTCAAAGTGCATCACGTGCATTGCGTGTATGAGATTCCCAGCACACAAAAGGTTAAAGAGTTCAAAATCACAGCAAACAGTATCATGGGTTATTCAATAATTAAAGGAGAGCTTTATTCCCCTCGGATTGCTGCTCATCCAGTTTTAATGCCACCCCAGTCAAGAACATGAATAACGCATGAATACATTTTATTTTATACTGAGAAATAATTCAGTTTCAGAAAGGCTTCGCATGCCCTCGCGCTTTATATATATATATCTATATATATATATATTATATATTATATATATTATATATATATAGACTCGTAGACTCCCTGTAAACATGGACCACAACAGCAGAATTAATTAAAAGGCGATAGAACTTATGAGTAAATTACAAGGAACCAAAGTAAGTTGATTTAAGAACAGATTGAGTTTATTTTAGTCTATTTTCCCTGAATAAACTGCTCATATTTGAACGTTTTGTCGATTTAGCCTCTCCTAACGGTTTGGTAAGGAAAAAAAACATTTGTAATATCTCGCCATGTCAAGAGCACTTTCCAGGAGGTAGGCGTATCACTGCCAACGTCTACAATCAAGAGAAGACAAGAAGAGAAGGTTTTACCACAAAGTGCCATCCACTGGAACGCCTCAAGAAGAGGCCAGATTCCGGACTTTGCCGGAAATTATATAAAAATGTTTACCGAATTCTTTGGCCAGATGGAACTAGGATCGACCTAGAAGGAGAAGAGCACGGAGAAGAGAAGGAACGGCTCCGAAGCATACCAGATTATCTGTGAAACATGGTGGAGGCAGTGTAATGGCATGGGCAGGCAGTGTAATGGCATGGGCAGGCAGTGTAATGGCATGGGCAGGCATGGATGCCAATGGAAGTGGGCCACCAGTGGTTATTGATGATACGGCTACTCGCAGAAGCAGAACGATAAGAGTCTGAAGAGTATAAAGCTATATGATCAGCTCAGATTCAGCCAAATGAAGACAATTCATAGTACAGATGGACAATGGCCCCAAAAAAATTGTGAAAGCAACCAAAGAGCTTTAAAAGTCGACGAAAATGGCCTGAAAATGGCCAATCACCTGACCTCAACCCAACTGGACATGCATTTCACCGGCTGAAGACAAAACTGAAGGCAGAAAGACCCACAACGTTGCATTAAAGGCCTGGCAAAGGAAACGTAGAATTTGGCGATGTCCATGGGTTCCAGACATGAGGCAGGCATTCACGGCAACAGATATTCAACAATCACTTTGTTTATGATTCCGATTACTTTTGAGCCCCTGAAGATGGGGAGACTTTATTTGAAAATTGCTGTAATTCCTAAACCATTCACCCAATTCAGATATAACTAAATATCATTAAATCACAGCTGAAAGCCGACACTTTTATCATACTTTGATTGCTTTATCTATTGTGGGGCGGCAACATTACGAGCAGCCTGTAAAACACACAGCAGAAGATACAGAACAGAAAGAAACGACAATAGATTAAATAATATTAATCAGCAACAATCAGATTGACATGCGCAGGACGTCCTACCAGCGCCTCTGGCTTCCGTCGCATTATTAAAAGCCTTAAACCCCAATTTGATGAACTGACAGTCTCACTGCAAATGAAACCGGCTGTCAGCCACCGTGAAGTCTAATTACGAGGCCGAGGGGGCCGGGGATTCCCGCGACATTGCGGCTGCCCGTTGGCCGATACGTCCGACGAGTTATCATAACCTTCACAAGGTCAACGCTTTTCAGATGACTTGTAATTGCTGCAGAGGACGGACGCCGCGCGGTGCCGCTCTATTCGGGGGTTACACAAATATCTCCTCCAATAACAAATAATAAAAGAGCGGATAAAATGAATATTAACAACGCCGTAATAAAATTTAAGAATTTAAGGGAGGTTATGAAGTCTGGCTTTATGGTTAGTTAACAATTAGCGATTTATAAAGGGGTCGATCTGCTAACTTTCTCATTGGAACTTAATAATATATAACATATCGGAAATACAACGTAGTCAGCACTTTAGAAAAAAAAAAAAAAAGCTTAAAAGAATAGGTTTTGCCCAAAAACAAATGGGTTCTAGGGGTCCCGGACACCGGAGAATAAAATCAGGGCCAAATTCCGCTGGGCTTTACCCCTGTCCCCGAAAAAACAGACAGAAGTCGAGTTCGGCAGGACTGTGTAACGCATTGCGGGACATTTGGCAGGCATGAGACACCAGTCACCGCTAGACCGCTTTGTATATTTTTGTTGTATAAATTGCTCGATTGACTGGAGGTTTTTTTTTTTGTTTTTTTTTTAATATCATTCAATTATTTTTTATTCATTTTATTTATTATTCACCAATTATTAATTGATTTATATAGCACCATCATATTCCGCAGCGCCGTACAACAAGCAGGCAGGATATAGCAAGCAGTGCATCACAGAACAATTTGGACTTCGAGAAACAAAAGCCTGCCCCAAAATAAAACACAATTTCCCGTTTTTTCCTATTTCCTATTTAAATTAACCCTATTGCTCAATATCCGTTTCAGACACAGGAAGAACCAGGAACCTGTATAACACAAAAAACCCCTGCTAGAAGCTCGTCAATACCCCCCAAGGGCACCTCGCCCCGACCCAATACCCCTCCGTGGTGCTTTCCTACCCCAGGGAACCTTTTGCAATAAAGATTGTTCCGAATATCTTCCTCCGGCCATATCTAGATAGTGAAGTCACGCAGTAGTGATGAGCGATGACGCCATTACCGATACAAATCATTCCTTGGGCAGTGGAAATGTTGGGAGGTAACTACAAAGATCAACGGAAGAGTTCGCGTCACTAATTCATCCGGTTCGCCCGGCACGTGCCCTGATTGTTTTGTGATTTCAGATGAGTCAGCAGAACTTTTTGCCAAACCTGAAAGTCAGCCGGCGGATGGAAGACGGTGGCGGGGATTTAAAAAGCCAGTGCTGGTGACATAAGCACGTTCCCGACGTATCACAGTAATGACTAACAGCTGAAACCGTCCGACACGGACCAGCATCTTTGCTATTTTCAATGAGATGCATCAAGAATGTGGCTTTCCCACCTCTGCTGGAGGATAATTCCATAAATCCACTACTCCTTTTGTAAAACAATTACCAAGTGTAGTATCTAAGTGTTATACCCTCTAAACACAGAGCCCGACGCTTTGTTTCAACCATTGTTCTCACGTGAAAAATTTTTCCTTCTTGTACTTTGAACGGCTTCGTAAATCAAAGTCTCCTGTCTCTGTTCACAGCCCGCAAAGTTTAATAGAAGTTTAACAAACAAGCGGCGGGTCCTCTCGCATCATCGCGTTCTATCGGTGCAAAGAATTTACGGCACGGCGCAGGAGGTGGAAAAAAAGCCAAAAAAACGTTATTAGGATTAGTGAGTATTAGTGTATGGCAGTAGAGTGTGTGTTAGAGTATGGTGTTAGCATGAGTGAGTGTTAATGCATGGCATTAGAGTGTGCACGTGGCAGGTACATGTCAGTAAGTGTACGGAGTTAGCAGGTGTGCGTGTACCGTGTTAGAGTGAGTTTGCGTGTTATTATGCGTGTATTTAAGTTTAGGGGCTGGTGAGCTGTCTGCACTCACTATCTTCTATGTTATGTTCAAACCTGCAAATATCTAAATGAGCTGACCCTAAAACTCTTACATTTTTAACCCTCTAATAGCCCATCGTTAAGTTTCAAAGTAGTGACTTGACAAACGTACCAACCACATGGCTCTAATAGCAGTCCTGGACTTGTCGTTATTTAAAGACGCACTTGAGTCACCTGCATTCAAGCAGGGATATCAACCATAACACACTGGTATACAAAAGCAAACATTGCGAGTCTTATATATGATCACAGCGATGTAGAACAGGAAGCAGTCAGCTCCAGGCTGTGACTCTGAGAATCTGCCCCTTGACCCTGAGATTGGGGCAAAAAACCTGAGAGTTAGGCAACAACTGTGTATATACATTTACATTCACTAGCACCATCTGTATACAACGCAGCAGCGCCTGTCCGCACTTTACTGCATGACAGCTTCACTTTAAACCAATGGGAGCATGGGGCAGAAAATATAATAAAACTCCTATAAGGCTCAGCCAGCTGATGGAACGCTGAGCAAGATGGGATTGAATTTGCCGGATAGACATGATAGGAGTCATAGATCACGGCAGCTGGAACGCCTTGCCTTGCAATGATCCTTATTGTTTTCCGGGATTTTCATATTGCTAAAATATGGAAACTGAGACATTATTTCACTTTTAATAAAAAAGAACAGTAACTTCTCATATAAAGTGGAAATTACATTTGAACGTCCCCTCTGTGATTTGGATCCTTGGCCTATTTCTTCTACTTTTATTATATTTTGTATTTCAGCAAGCCTCTGAAGGCTGCCTATGGAGGATTCTGATGTCATACTGTGTCCTGCTGGCAGTGAAGGGGTTATTCCAGCGATATATGATGGGCGAGAGGTTTAGGGGCAGCAGTCTCCTGCCGGATTTAGACGACGAGGCCCCACTTACACCATGCTGAGCCTGCAGAGCCTCCATAGACTACTTTAAAAGGCAGCGTGCCTTTATGTCACAGAGCACCAGATTATGACATCATACGGCGGCGTTCTGCAGTGAGGACGGCGCCATGGAGGGGAATTCTGGGTTATTCTGAGTGGTTCTGCTCTTCTCGCAGACTCAAAATATAACGTAAAGACGTTTTACGCCACAGACCGGGCAGAAGATAAGTGGAACAGCCTTTCAGCAGAAGTGGTTAACGTATAATATAGGTGTATATAAGGAATTTAAACATGCGGAAGGCTATCCCCGATACAAGAACTTTCACCGGCAGTCAAAAAAACACAACATGGCACACAAAGTAAGTCCAGGAGCACAATAATTATTCCACCGCATGAAGGAAAAAAAATCCTTTGAAAAAGGACATATTTCCAGCAAATTTGCGTCACATCTGCGTTGTTGAAGATTCTCTGCTGTTAACGTTCGGTGTGGGCGTCCGACGCGGAGACGGGAATTACAGACCTCCGACGGCAATCACAACGTCTGCAGAAACGCTTACACCTGCTTTCTCTCTTCTACGAGCCACGAGAAAAACACCCTTAGAGATGCCCATGTTAGTGCGTACGTGTATGCATATGCACTGTATGTATGTATATGCAAGTATGTATGTATGTATGTATGTATGTATGTACAGTGTAAAAAGCACACCCTCTTTGAGGTCTATGGTTTTACTTCTCAGGAGATAATTATCTGTTCCTTAGGAGAAATGAGGTAAATACAGCCTCAGATGAACAACACCACATTTTACACTGCGTCATGATGTATTCAACAAAAATAAAGCCAAAATAGAGAAGCCATGCGTGAAAAGCTAAGTATATGTATGTATGTATGTCTGTATGTCTGTGTAAATAAATATTATGTATAAAGGGGTGCAGAATATACATGAGCCTGCATTCTACACATTGCTCATCATTACCTACTGGGCCGGCTGGTGCTCAATGGGGCTTCTATGCAGGTGCAGCATACCTAGAAACTATGTGGCTTTGGCTACCCATAGCCCCCCCCCTCTTGCGGGATGCGGTTTGGAGGTCCCGCTGACATCAGTCGGCGGTGCTGCCGTCGTCGCGGAACACGCGCGGAGTGGTGCATACTCCGGCGACCTGGCGTGACCTAGACAAGCGGCACTTCACCCCGAGTCTCCCAGAGAGTTCCCAGATATGATTTTTGGGCCCTGGGTATCATAATCACCGGTCTATTATTGATCAGTGTAGAATTTCTTACCAGTCATTAACATTTAACCCCGGAATTCATTTTAAAAATACTAAACCATGAAAATGAATGTCCAAAGTAAAAAAAAAAAAAAAAAAAAACATATAAACAGAGTCAGTCTGTACTGCGTGTTCCCTTTACCGGTGATTAATGGCAAACAAATCCAATGGCCGTTTATAATCGCTGCTGTGTTGATGCCTCTCGAGAGGCGTGATGGAAAAACAAGATCGGCTTCTAATATTAAACAATAATTCAGCTTTTTTTTTTTTTTTTTTTGCACCTGCCTAGAATGAGAGGTGCCATTAATTACGTGTTACAGACAAAATTCAATTTTATTCTTTAATTGACAACTGCCTCCTCTGATAAACCCTCGCTCCTTGTCCTGCCGGATGCCAAAAATTATTATTTCTTCAAGTCACGTTTTTTTTCCCCCGTTCGTAGTTTTTTCTGGCAACCCTTAAAATTTCAGTGAGAATAAAGGAACGTCAGATTTGTTTTGCAAAGATTGATTTGCTCATTATACAAGCACAATTAATATTTTGTTTAAGTGGGACAGCAGCTTTAAGAAACTGTTAAATTATATACAGTATAATAATAAATTACATTGTAATATAATTATAATATAAAACTATATATAAGAAAGATATACACTTTGTCTTAAAGAGATCCACCAGTGACCATAGGTGGATAGGGGGATTCATTAGACTATATATATATATATACCGTACTGGCTCGGATATAGGCCGCCCCCTAAAAGTTTGGTGCACCAAAAAAACATGCTGCCACTCTGCCCCCCCCCCCCCGAGATACGCTACCACTGTCCTCCTCTGCCCCCCCCCTCCCCAACTTACCGGAGCAGACTCCCGGGTGTCTTGCGGGGCCGGCGGGGGACATCTACGCAATACAACTTCCAGTGCCGACACCGGAAGTTGTATTGCGTAGATGTCCCCTGCCGACCCCGCAAGACACCCGGGAGTCTGCTCCGGTAAGTCCGGGGGGGGGGGGGTGCAGAGGTAAAACGCATCCGCACGATGCGCTTAGACAACCTCCCGTGCCGGCACCCCCCTCCGTGGGAAGTGCTGGCAGGGGAGGCTGTCTGAGCGTATCAGAGAGTAGGACGCAGGTCCCCTGCACCGCTGCGGGGGATCTGTATCCTAACCCCGCTAACTGCCCGGCGCCCGGGACTGCATGTCCCGGGCGCTAGACCCCGAATATAGGCCGCACCCCCACTTTAAAGTCTTAAAGTGGGGGAAAAAAGTGCGGCCTATATTCGAGCCAATACGGTATATATATATATATATATACATATATATATATATATATATATATATATATATATATATATATATATATATATATATATATATATATATATATATATTGCCCCTTTCCCTGCCCCATAGCTATTTTCCTGTGCCCACGTTCTTTCACATAACGCTATTCAGCATATAACGCCCGACAGCTGATAGCTAAAAGTCTTTTTGTACAATGTTTAACCTGTACATTCGCTAGCAAATGCTAAGTATTTTTGTCATTGTTTTATATCTCGCCATCATATTCCGTAGCGCTGAAAAACAGGTAAGGGTGTATAGGTAATATTTTGTGCACTAAAAAGCGGCACTTGGTATCCTTAGAATTATAGGTCAGCTTAAAATAATAATGTTTCATTAAAAAAAGGGGGGTTATTTATTTATTTAACTATTTCATCAGTATCCAACTAAGCCAACAGTAATGCAGAACCAACAAAAAAAATAATAATTATACAAAATATCCAGGCAGTAAATATAAATATATTAACCTGTTTATTCTTATATTTTTCATTCTTTACATCAGAGCAATAGAATTTTGTTGTTTTTTTTTTATTTATTTTATTTTATTTAACTATTTCATGGGTATCCAGCTAAGCCAACAGTAATGCAGAAGCAACTAAAAAAAAAAAAATATAAAAAAAATCCATATAGAATATATAAATATATTAACTTGTTTATTCTTATTTTTCATTCTTTACAGCAGAGCAATAGAATTTTTTATTTATTTATTTCATTTAACTATTTCATGGGTATCCAACTAAGCCAACAGTAATGCAGAACCAACTAAAAAAAAAAATATATAAAAAAATCCATATAGAATATATAAATATATTAACCCGTTTATTCTTATTTTTCATTCTTTACAGCAGAGCAATAGAAATAGTTAACATTTTTGATTATTAACTCATAGGGGTGATCAATGCATTTTTTAATTAAATTAAACATAACCAAGAATATGAGGCCAGCGGATGAAGTATTTACAATCGCTCATCAGTGGCATTTAGTTAATGGGATGGGCGGACGGAAGGTCACAGACAGACCTGTTATTCTGGATTACTCTATTCGGGCTGAACACATCTCCTGATATAGAAAATAGCTGGAGGGGGGGCAGGTAAATAGGGAATGCCTGGGGGGGGTCAGCAGAATACCCCCCATGCATTTACAAGGGGAACACCATAGAAGTTTAAAGGGACATCTCAGCTATCATATGCATTAAAGTGTATATGATGGCCGGAGGGTCTCTTTAAGGAGTGCTAGTTCTTTCTGCGCAGGTACACAGCAGGGCAAAGCGTTCTTCATCCAAGTAACGTTACTCATTCTTCACACTTAAGGAGATTAACGAAACATTTATCAGGAGGCAACAACTACGCCGAGAATTCAAGCAATAACGCTGCGTCTCGGTGAAAGCAGGTACCAGCAACAGAAAAAAAAAAACCACGTACAGGCTATATTTTAATCACAAATTATAATTTAAAAATCATGGTGGAATTCATGAAATTCCCTAAAATGTTAGTAAATAAAATACCAGTAAATTAGCACCAATAAAAAAAAAAAAAAAATTCAAAAGGTGAGAGTGCCCTTGAGACTTGGCTACCTTATACATGGTTTCATAGCTGAAATTATTTTAGTTATTGTTTATATATTTTTTTTATATATATTTTCTATTTTCGATGTTAAAATTTTATTCTTTTTTTTCTTTAGCTCTTTAATCACATAAAACACAAAAACCATTAAGAAACTGTTTCAGCTTCTGCTATGGCAACAACCTATCAATGGCCAAAGATCTTCTTTAGTCAAAGCCACACAGCAGCTGTAGTAGATGGTAAATATGGAAGCCACCAAAGTTAATGTGGTATTATTCCTCAACCCTAAAGTGTATTAGGGAAAGAGAATAGTCAATCGGCCACCTCCTCAGGGGTAACGTCATTGAAAAAGTACTCATCAGATGCCAGATTATACCGTGCCGCCGGAAGCAGAGGGTCTTCTAGACAGATTCTTGGCAGAGAATGAATGCGTTGAGGTTCTCATTCCCTGTCTATTAGATCTATCAGACTATGTAACAGAGCTGGGAACCAAATTATGCCCCTTTCAAACTTTTATTAGAATTTTGTAAAGTTAAAAAAAAAATACTGGGTGAGGGAGGCAGAAAAAAAACATGTTTTTAAAAAAAATTTACAGCTTCCACCTTATCTGAAAATCCCTCTACAGTTTTCTTATTATCTGTAAATTACGTCTCCGGTGTGCATATCTGAGAAGTCCCCGGGTGGACCTGGAGCCTTTGGGTGAAGCACTGCTTCCCTGGGGTCTCCAGGTCACTTCTCTCTTTCTCTAGGCAGAGGGGAGTGTTAAACATGGAAAGAATTATGTAAAAAAAAATATGTAAATTATGCAAAGATAACGCCTCTTATTGGCTAACTGAAGTATAACATATTACAGGCTTTCCAGACCATCTAGGTCTCTTCTTCAGGCGTATTATACATTTGAAGCAGGAATTGCTCAAACATTCATACAGGAAAAAGGAAACAGTCCCCGCACAATACACAGTAAATCTGAGATCGGGTTATGACAGCGATGCCAGGGGAGAACGCAAACACCTGCAACTACAGATATTATCCCGATAACCGCACTGAGAGCAATTAGTCTTCCTACTTATTAATTTATCAGAATCCATATAAAAATGTTTTGCCCTTTTGCGCTATAATTGTTTTAAACTTAGTAGATAAATGAATCCATGTGACTAATAAATAATGAGAATTTGCACTTTTAGCACTAGAAGCACCATTCCCAGTCCTGTTGAATGACCAAACCCTTCCCATTAATAATTCTTAAAACACGTAGAACTTTGGCTCATTTCTAATTTTCTAATTTTTTCCCAGAAGCACCTGTATTGTCATGTGACACAAAAACCAGACACTGATGGGTAGAAACCTTTGTCGTTTTTATTTCATTAAACCTTCAGAATTAAAACAGAAAACGACAGCTAAGTTTTATTTGCTTGCCATTCTTGAATTCTAAGTTGTAGAGCATCAATTAAGCAGATTTATTAACGTTACGAGCCTCATTGTTTTAATCTCTAAACTAAAACTCTTCTGAAAAGAGTTTTATGAAAAAAATAATTGGGTTAGAAGTATAATCCTTATTATTTATGACAGCCGAAGCCCCGTCCAACAATTACTCTCTAAACACCTCAGTTTCTGCCCGGTTTAATTTTTTTCCAGGGACAGCTTAATCTGCCCCTGTGCCATAATCAGGGGGGGGGCATATATATATATATTATATTATATTATATATATATATATGCAAATAATAATAATAATAATAATAAAATAAAAAATAACACCCAAAAAATTATTATATTATTTTGGATGATTAAAATAATTAGGAATCTATACAAGATGCATGGCATGACGGATCTGTTTAGGCTTCATTCCTGGACATGCTAAAACACTAAACATAAAGGTATGTTAATCTAGCTGAAACATATCATTAAAAGGAACAGTCACTAATCCAGATGTGCCAATGTGAACTGCAGTTGCTGGAAACATAGTAACAACAATGTGCTCTCGATACCCCTTTAAGAAAGAAGACCCAACACAACATCACAATACGTCGGTAACCTAAAGAAAATTGTGCAAGAACAAAAATTCCTTGCCACTTTAAAAAAACAAAACACGCTTAATTCTCAATCTCCGGCCATCTGGAATTGCAGCTCATCCAGCGCATTGAGTTTATAAACCACGATGGACGTGCGAGGGCCACTGATCCTGGTCAAACTCCGGCCGCAGGGTCTGCTGCTCTCATCACAATCCAAGTAAATCACCAAATGTACCAATCAAATAGGAGGAATGGGTACTATCCACCCAAAATACCAACTATACCGGGCACAAAACTGCAAGGCTAGAATAGAATTATAAAAGCACAAGCCATAGCATAGATAGACAGAACATTTTTCATATAATAAATATAATATTCACAATATTTTGTGATTCTACGTCATAAACCATGGAGAGTTCATTCTGGCACAAGGTCAGGTCGCGTAGTCCATCTAGAGGTCAACCAGTCTTCTCCATGATGCAGGATGAAGAAGCGTTGAGTATGATTTAACTACCAAGAAGCATCAGAAAGAATCGGCAGGCTCAACCGTAAAGACGCACATAAAAAATATTGGATTTTTTACCAAAAATTATATTATACATTTCAAACATAGATGCAACAGGTGAGGTGGACGCTTCTCATTAGACAACCAATCGATCCTTCCCACCAAACTCAGGGAGATCTCACTTTATTGCAGAGCACTGATATAACTGGAAGCGAAGAAGGTTCGAGCACCTTAAACCTTGAGTTAGGCAGACCAAACACCAGAGGAAGAAGAAACTGACCCAGAGACCCAGGGAAGCCAGGCTTCAACCCAGAGACCCCCAGTAAACCTCTGCTTATGGTGGTATTAGAGGGATGCCGACCCCAAACGCAGTGGTGCTTCCCCAGCACTGAGGAATTAGTCATTAAAGCGGTTTAAATTAAAGTGCCGTCCAACCCACACTATAATAAATCATCTGCTAAGATCTACGTTGAAAACTTTCCTTGTCCGTATTAATTTTATGACTGACAGATCCAACAAATAAAAAACAATCTCCCACGCAGACTTATATGAAAGATGAACGCGACGTACACTTTGATGTCCTCGAGAAGGAAGAACTGTTAAATATTTGATGTTTCTCTGCATCCCTTTGTACCTGGCTGCAGCGCAGAATACCAAGCCAAGAGAGGGGAACATCTACCGAACGACTTGCCACTTACTGCGGCTCTTAGTGATTTACCGTATTGGCCCGAATATAGGCCGCACTTTCCCCCCCCACTTTAAGTCTTTAAAGTGGGGGTGCGGCCTATATTCGGGGACATGCAGTCCCGGGCGCCAGGCAGGCAGCGGGGTTAGGATACAGATCCCCCGCAGCGGTGCAGGGGACCTGTATCCTACTGTCTGATCCACTCAGACAGCCTCCCCTGCCGGCACTTTCCACGGGGGGAGTACCGGCACGGGAGGTTGTCTAAGCGCATTGCACGGACGCACGATGCATTTTAAGCCCCCCGACTTACCAGAGCAGACTCCCGGGTGTCTTGCAGGGCCGGCGGAAGACATCTACGCAATACGCGTATACAACTTCCGGTGCCGGCACTCAGGGAGTTGTATACACGATGTGCATAGATGTCCCCCTCTGGCCCCGTAAGACACCCAGGAGTCTGCTCTGGTAAGTCGGGGGGGGGGAGGACAGAGTGGCAGCATATCGAGGGGGGGGAGAGGACAGAGTGGCAGCATGTTTTTTGGTGCTTTTTTTAAAGAAAAAAACTTTTTCTTTAAAAAAGTACCAAACTTTTAGGGTGCGGCCTATATACGGGGGCGGCCTATATCCGAGCCAATACGGTAGTCGTGTTATCCACCCGTTGCTTCAAGGCTTAGAATAGGATTTATTAAAGCAAAAAAGTTAGTTTTTAAAAAAAAAATTCTCAGGGAAATATTACCAGACCAGACAAGCAGAATATAAACTAGGAATGTGAGGAATGACTCTGTGAAAGGAATGAGGAGCTTCATAATAGTAAGGTGTTTGAATGAATACATCAGCATTTCAAGGCTGTATGGACTCGGTGGTCTACTTCGTAGGATAGGTAAGGAGGTATCTCTCCCATACAGCTGAGGACTTCTATTGTGGTTCAATAGCCAAACCAAGAACCTTTGGTTTTCTTGGCAAAGCAGAAACGCTTCTACCCATCCCTTTGTAATAATGGTAGAACACCAAGGCCACGGGTCGTGGTTCATTGTATTAGACCAAACTCTTCTCTAGTTGGACAAAGTTATGAAAGCTGGCCAGCTGCGGAGGCCACCGAGAGACAAATGAGACCTAAGGAGCTCGGAAACCGCCATTAAAAAAACAGTTCTCTCTGCTGCTAACACTCTTCCAGATCAAGAAGCTTCATCACAGCCAATATGTCACATTTGGAGCCATCAATTTGCCCCAAAAGGGGTAGAGCAGAAAGTAAGGGTTAATCTCCCACATATCCAACAACTACTTTGAATGAAGAGCCCCATGGTCCACAGTGACCTCTGACATCAGGTCTTCTCCAGACATCTAGAAAAGAAAACTCCAGAACATGCATCAGCCCCTCCAATGTGACAATGCCTTCAACTTAGCGGCAGGGATGGAAGCCATAAGACTCCTACAGCTTTCTTCAGCTCTCGTTATTTTGCGGCTTAAGCCGTCGCAAATTGCCAAGTCAAACCGTGTTAAATAATCACCATCGTGTATTTTTCTCAGCTTATTCCCCACATCCGTTCGTAATAATAATATATCGTTGGGTGGAAAGGCTCGGTCTAATCCGCGTACCAAAGACATAATGCCAAGCTCTGTGAAATCAGACTGTTCCTTTATAGAGTACGATCCATACAATAATGGAAGGATTCTAAATCCTCTCGTTCCTAAACCACTACAAGAAGAACAGTGTGGCGAGCGATTCTCCCACGCGACGGATTATCCGGCGTATACAATACACGCTTAATGACCTCAGAGACGTAACGCTGCGGCACAAAAGACCCGGCTTCACAATATTTATCAAAACTTCTTAAAACTGCTGAACGGTTTGAAAAGCACTAAACATTTCTTGGGGGGGGTAAAAAATGTTTAACCCTCCAATGCCCTTGATTCGGTGAAATGAGCACTAGTTGCCCTGTGCATGCGCATACGCTCCCAATGCATTTGTCCCTAGGGTCAGGGTTAAGGATCGCACTGTGTTGGCATCTGGCCCCACCAATGGCTCTGAGTCTCTTAGCCAAGCTAACACGCCATGGACCCTTAGATGGCCGGTATAGGGAGAAAGCTGCATTCTGACGGTCCAATCCTAAAGGCTGGCTCGCCGTCAGACGCGATATAACCCGCTGGCAGGGAGCGCTGATACATTCAAAGCGAGTGCGGGGGGCAGGCAGCAGAATGGATACAATATAACAGATACATTGTAACTGATGGATGCCACAGAGATGAGCGCTACCATAGGTCGGCGTATGTAGTTAAACTATGATGTCAAAGTGTAAAACTTAACCTCTTAAATGCTGAAACGCACTGCGCGGTAGTTATTTGACAGTGGATAAGAACCATTTGGCCCATCTAGTCTGCTCATTCTTCCTGACGTCGAACTCGGTTCTTAATCAGTCTTTGGTCTCGTCTTAGATTCAGGAGCCACGTCTATCCCATGCATGTTTAAACTCCCTTACTGTATTAGCCTCTACCACTTCTGCTGGGAGGCTGCTCCATTTATCTACCACACTCTTGTTAAGTAAAACTTCCTTGCGTTCCATCTAAACCTCCGACCCTCTACTTTTAGATTATGGTCTCTTGTTCTAACATTTCTCCTCCTTTGCAATAAGAGATTTAACAATGCACAAGAGGAAAGTTTAAGTATTTAAATAGCACATCTCCTCTTTTCTGCAAGATATATAAATATTGAAGGATGCTCAAGCGTTCCAGGGGGTCCAGCAAGACCCTTTAAGCATGCATGGGACGGGCAGAAGGCTATCCTGAATCTAAGACAACACACAAGGTCTGGAAAAAGGCAGATTATATAGACTGATGGCGTCCTTAACGTTCCTTTGCCTTTGGAGATCTCTTTGCTCGCTAGTAGTCAGCATTACGGAGTACAGAGGCGGCTGGTTAGGTGAGGTCAATGTTCAGTCCGCTTGCGAGAATAAATGAACAATCGTAAAAAGAGATTCCAAGATACTGAAAAAAACTCTTGAGGCATAAAGTTCCACTTTAGCTCTATTTTTATGTTAAGTGCATATTGGAACCCATATACGTGGACTCCAGAACATTCTACTGCATGCAAATAGGCGTAGCCGTTCTTTAGTTACTGGAATTCTATTGGTTGTATTTTACTCCGCCCCCAGCAGCCTCTATGGAAAGCAGGGAGCATACCAGAGTATGCTCTACACGAGATCTCAAAACTTGGAACTTAGGTGTATAGAGCAAATCCCCCCCCCCCGCCATGCCGGCCCAGGGATCAAACTCTACCCCAAGAGGCCAGGAAACCAAATCCGATTCCCAGAACCACTGCGTAAAAAAAAAAAGTTTTTATACCCAATATTAGGCACCTTTATGTTTTAGAATGTTCAGAATTTATAATAATCCTAAATAAACATACACAGTAGAAAAGGGTTAAGTATTAAAGGGTCCCAGATATTAGTAGAAATCAAGGAATGAAGATTTTTACCGATTACTTCAAATATTGCCCCAGAATTTTACGTGTCGGGGGGGGTGGTTATCGCTTTCTGTACGCCTGCTGGCAGCTAAAGATATAAACACAGACACATTCCTAGAACGGTTTTATTTAGCGGAAGCCGGTTTAGAGGCCGGTGAAATGTCACGGTTCTATTTGGCAAATAAATAAAACGATGCGGTAATCGAAGTCTATTGTTGGATGAAATGTCAAGTCATGCTGAGTAATTTATGGAGAAACGCAAGTTACTGTACGACACAAGCGCTCGGGCGCAACACGGCTCCAGGCCAGACAGACTATGATTAACTCGCAATTAAACCTCCTGTTTTATTCCTCCCCAGTATTTCCACTCCAACTTTTCCCAGTTAACCCCAAGAATCCTCGCCACTAGAATAGGGATTTCTCTCTTAGCTCAGTTTTTTCCTTCCGTCCCCAGCTTTGTTTTTCTTTTTCTATGAATTACAGAAGGACATCAAGACGGATGTCACAGTTTACAATACCGTGGCCCGGACCGGCCATCTGGCAAATGCCCGGTGGGCCGCCGTCTGTCATCGCTCCATACTCACCCAGCTGCCTCGGAAGACGCTTGAGTTTAATGCAATGGAAACATGATAACTGAAGGACCATTCAGAAGGTCAACAGAAGATCACTGAAGAAAATGATGTCATGGACCCATGACATCACTAAACCGGCTTTAATAAGGGACAGCCACGTGGACAATTATCTCCGTTCTTCATCGTTCGAAAATACGTTCCAGAAGATCGATTCCCACCGTTTAATAAATGAGGTCACAAAACAATAGAAATATGGACAGGGCTTTTCTTTGCTCATTCGCTAAAGACTAGAATTCATTCATCGCGATCGGAGGGGTAAACAGGTTGGATTTTCTCCCTAATGTCTACGGGAACCAACGATCTCCCCAATGGTCCATGATCCCCCGCCGGCTGCAACAGCAGGAGAGTTGGGCAGCTGCTTATGACAACGGGACAGCAATTGGGACTGTTGGGAAGTATGGCACCGCAGGACATGTTTTCTTCTGTTAATATACATATTATCGCGGCTTTTAGGACTACACAGAGTCCTGCCGCTCCTAAAGAGGGATGCCTGGAAGGTATCAAACTGTTCAAATTAAACATTTTAAAATGAACCAAAATATATTTATTTATTTATATATATATAATAGAGGCAAAAGATACTGGCTATTCTGGAATAGTACGTGTTCACCAGTAATACCAAGGCCTAAGTGTGTTGAGCCAGACCACAACATATCATCAGTTGCCATCAACCAATACATTGTAAGGATCAAAGAAAAAGTATGACATCATAGTTCCCAGGACGTTTATTTTTAGTAACATTATAAGACAGAGTTGTGGTAATCCAAATGAAAATGGAGTCTTTGGCTTTAGGGGATACCTATTATTATTTTTCCCGCTGGAAAGACTCAAACCTTAATCAGTCGTTGGTCTCGTCTTAGATTCAGGAGCGGTGTGTCTGTCCCATGCATGTTTAATACCCTCACTGTATTACTCTACCACTTCTGCTGGGAGGCTGTTCCACCTACCTACCACCCTCTCAGTAACATTACTCAAGCTTTTGTCACCTTAGGTATAACGCCCAGGAGTCTCTCAATTACAACAAGGCGCATGGATGACCAGATCCACCTCCCCTGGGGCCCACAGCTTGTATTTATTACCCCATGACAGCAGTTCATTGCAAGATAAGGGCAAAGTCTGGTGTATAACCATTATGTCTCAAACGATAAGAGCTTCCAGGGTTTATTATACTTTAACTCTCCCTTACAAAAAAATTACTGCAGTTTTTCTGCAGTTTTTTGGACATGAAAAAACTGCAATACTGTACTTTTACTGCAGTATTACTGCACGTTTACTGCAGTTTTACTGCATGCTCCCCGAGCCGGCTTAGCCAGCCAAAAGCTGTAACTCAGGGCTAACTAAAGACATTATTGACTGCTGGACTACAATCCCTATCATGCTTTACTCGAGGAAGTCCTTTTTTAACAAGGGGAACTCTCCTCACCCTGCCAATTCTTAATAAAGCATTATGTACGTAAGTAACAGATATTTAATATTTTAAGTCGTTCTTTAGCTTTTATTTATTCGACTTACCTGGACCTTTAACGCATATACTGATCGACCAGCTGTGCCAATTGGTGCTTTCACTACCAGTATTTTATGGCTGATATCCCTGCTTGAATGCAGGTGACTCAAGTGTATCCATGAGGACCCTATTAAAGCCATTTGGTCATTAGGTATGAACACCGGCTCCGTACTGCCGAGAATGGTTTCACAGAAGGGACGTCCGACACCCCATACAGAAGCCGCGCACACTCGGCAATCCGCGGGGGCATCTGACCTCTGACCTCATCGCCTGCCCATGGTACCTCTGTGAGAGACGCCGGCGGACGATGACTGCGGGGGGGACCAGGAATCAAAGACACCCATAAAAAAACTAAAAACTACGCCCGACACTGGGTACCCTACTGAATACACACTATACCACCACCAAAATATAAACGCACAAGTGGAACTTCCCCTTAAAACCCAAGAGATGACTTCACTCCAGGCAAAAAAACACTCGTCGTAACTGTCAATCATTGCTTATTGCTAAAAACAGAACTTTTGTACACAGAAAAAGTTATTTTAAGAGCAGCAGGAAAGCAAACGAACGGTTAAACATTATCAGGAGCGATGAGCGCTACAAAGAAGCGTCCGGAATACGTGATGAATACACCGCGCCCGGTGACATCATAGCACAGAACGTAGGTAGAGAAGCGTGATGAATGGCGAGACCGATCCCTGCCTCTTACCGTGCGGGGATCTAAAACAGGCGATCGCGTTACAAAAGTCCCGACGTAACACGAGACAGGGACAGGAAAAAGCAACAAAAAAAAAAGAATTCTGTGTTTCTTCATGAAAAGTAACAAAAGCCTCCGGGAGTTCTAGATAACAAAAGACGTCGCACATCGGACTACTAGAGCGGCAAATCCAAAGAGCCAGACTAGAGATGGCTAATAAGCCCGTGCTGCTGGGGTCCGTCCCGTACGGGTCTCCCCGGACTGGATCCTTTACCTAGAATACCAGTTTAAAGCATTGTGCCTGAGATTGTGAAATATTGCATTAAAATGGGCAATTAGAGTGCAGAGAGAGCGCAGAGAGAGCGCGGAGAAGCCAGGGCCGGACTGGCGAGGATGAGACGGCCCTGGCACTTTAAGGCCAGCGGGCGCCTGGTGGGCTAATTACTGGTGACGTACATGTCCGCACATTGGTGAGTGTGAGTGTGTGCCGCATTTTGGTGGGAAGCCCACCGGGTATTTGCCCCGTGTGAATCATGGAGGAACTCGGTCTGGCGGCGTGGGTCATGTTGAATTCATGCACTTTTAGGAAGATTTTCAAAAAAATAATAAAAAAAAATCTCTACCAAAAGACAGCAATCTCTACTATTTAATACATTGGGGGTTTATTCACTAAAGGGAGAGTTGGCTTGACTTCACTCTACATTTTAAATGAGCTAACTCCTGTGAGCTTCTGCTGCAGGAGGCGCTCTGCTGGCCCTGTATAATGTATAGTTAACTACAGTGAACTACACATTTAATTATGCATTATACAGGGCCAGATCAACCCTTCTTACTGGAGAAACTTGCCACTTTCGGCCCTTCATAATGAATAGTGGGTAGCGGGAATGGGTAGAAAGGACATAACAAGTAGCATGTAACGTAACAAACTTACTAACAGAGACAACAGGTGAGGAGGGCCCGGCTCAAAGAGCTTACAATCTAGTATAAATAGATCCATCTTTATACTATTAATACGCCGAGAGGGATTATTCCGGCCCGCTGGCAATTTTTTTCCTATTTTGTTTTATATCTTAAAAAAAAGAAAAGCTGCCAGTACGACACATTTTATTTTACGACAACGTACATTTTTTTTTTAAAATTAAATAAATGTTATTTATATGGCGCCAACAATTTCCGCAGCGCTTCCTACAGTCCCTACATCCAAAGGGTCTGATACAGAGAGCAACAGATAGGGAAGGAGGGCTCGGCTCACAAGCTTACGATCTTTTATAGTGTTCGTTGTCCATTTCCCCGGTCTAACTAGATCCCTGGGCTAATAGCAAGTTAGATTTAATAGAAACAGACTTGATATAACAGAAAACCAATGCCACAAAAATCATAGACGGCAGATCGGCCCCATTCGGCCCCCGTCTAGTCTGCCGTTTCTCTTACTTAATCAGTCGTTGGTCTCTTCTTAGATTCAGGAGCCGTATGTCTATCCCATGCATGTTTAAATCCCCTCACTGTATTACCCTCTACCGCTTCTGCTGGGAGGCGGTTTCACTTTATTGGGAGGGTGGTAGATAAGTGTAACTTCCTTACATAAAATCTAAAGCAGATACAACCTGGATGAAGAAAATCACAGTAATAAATCTGTAAAATGTCTTTTTTTCCCCCACGTTCCTCATTCCTTCACGCTAACACCAGGCTGTAACCCGATCAGGTTTAATAGTTTTCTGAAGCTTACGTCAAAAACACTTTACAGTACTTTCTAAAAATATTTTGGTATTTCCGAGCAGAATCTGCGTTTGTAAAGAGGACAAAACGCAGACAAATTATTTTTAGCACAAAGTCCCTCTGCTGGGCGGCCCAGCCGGCGGCTTATATTATTGACGGGCCACCAAACAGATGGACTTCCAGAGAATGAAGAGAGACGAACAATTCCGCACAGAGCGCTCTTTGTTGGGTATGAATTAGACTCTGCTTTCCCCACGGGGGATGTATTTGTAGTGACCCAAAAATCAGGTACATCCATTCCTGTCTATAAAGCTAGGGACAGGAAAAACCATGATTCCACCCCAAATAAAAACAAGTAAAATTTAAAAAAAAATTACAAAATAAAAGTAAATATTAAAAAATAAAAGCAAGTGAAATAATAAAATAATAATAATAAAAACATTTTATATATTTTTGGCGCCCTAGCTTCGCTCCTCTATTTTTTTCAAATATTTTATTCAACGTACATCTATTAGACAAAACTTTAATTGCACTTTTTGCCATCTATTAATTTTTTTCTCTGAAGGGTTAAATCCCATACAAACGCCACAGAAACTTTTAGGAAGCTTTTTCCGTTTCAGTGGCAACAACCTATCAGATCACGCGGCAAATAAGTCTTGCTAGAAAACAAAATTATGAATAAAACCAAGTTTTACACAATTCTTTTGTTATGGCTTGTGAAATGTAATAGTCTATAATAATGTAATTAATAATTATGTTTCAAATGCTGAACTTAAACTCAAAATTTATTTAAAATACGGTACATATTCATGTTTATATATATATAAATTAAAATAGTAAAATAAATGGTTTATATATATATATATATATATATATATATATATATATATATATATATATATATACACACACACATAGTATAATACTAATTTATAATTTTATTCATAATGAAAAATATTAAAATAATATTAATAAAACCAACAGCCGTTATATTACCAGTCACTACAATTTTTTTTTTTTTTCATGTTAGATCATTTTTGAAGGACTACATAATAAAATAACATCTGCCCCGAAAATCCTATCAGAAACAGCGATGCTCCGGCTACAGATCATTTCAAAAGGCGTTTTAACATCCAGTGATCCTAGAAACTGCTTTATATCCGGAATACACTGAAGTTTCCCATCACGAGCCGCCCATCCCTGGAAAAAAGTATTTTATCCGGCAGCTTCAAGACACCTCGCAAACCGCAAGACAGCGGAATAATAACAAAGAAATAGCCAGAATAACATTATTTTACATTCAATGAATTCCCAAGGGGAACAAGGGCGCCATTATTTTGTTAATATCAAATTGAAAATAAGTTTTCAAAAATATTGTTTTCTTTAACGGTTGTAGTTTTTGACCCATAATATAATGTTTTCAGGTGGCTGCATTTTAGCCATTTGTATGAAATCTGTTATCCGAGTCTACTGGACAAATACCCCGACTCCTTATCATCCTGCCTTAGGGTGACTACATTTTATTTCTGCCATTCAGGGACACACTATGAAGCGGATAAAATTACACACACAGGCATATATATATATATATATATCACATACAATGAATTTTATATTAATTATAAGAAAGCCTTGGGAACCATGTTGTTTTCAGATTTAATAACATATTATAATATAATATACATACAATCATTACCAGATATGAGCAGTGTCAGATAATTACCACTTTACTCAGAATTCTTATTCCGGGATAAAGCTTTGGTATGCGGATATAAGGAGATAAAACCTGGTTTTTGTGTGTGGCAACCTTTTTTATAATGTATACAGCGCTCGGGGGGTTATATTACTGTATACAGCGCTGGGAGGTTATATTACTGTATACAGCGCTCGGGGGGGTTATATTACTGTATACAGTGCTGGGGGTTCTATTACTGTATACAGTGCTGGGGGTTATATTACTGTATACAGCGCTCGAGGGGGGTTATATTACTGTATACAGCGCTCGGGGGGGTTATATTACTGTATACAGCGCTCGAGGGGGGTTATATTACTGTATACAGCGCTGGAGGGTTATATTACTGTATAAAGCACTGGGGGGTTATATTACTGTATACAGCACTGGGGGGTTATATTACTGTATACAGTGCTGGGGGGTTAAATTACTGTATACAGCGCTGGGGGGGATTATATTACTGTATACAGCGCTGGGGGGTTATATTACTGTATACAGTGCTGGGGGGTTATATTACTGTATACAGCGCTGGGGGTTATATTACTGTATACGGCGCTGGGGGTTATATTACTGTATACGGCGCTGGGGGTTATATTACTGTATACAGCGCGGGGGTTATATTACTGTATACAGCACTGGGGGGTTATATTACTGTATACAGTGCTGGGGGTTATATTACTGTATACAGCGCTGGGGGGTTTTATTACTGTATACAGCGCTGGGGTTATATTACTGTATACAGTGCTGGGGGTTATATTACTGTATACAGTGCTGGGGGGTTATATTACTGTATACAGCGCTGGGGGTTATATTACTGTATACAGTGCTGGGGGTTATATTACTGTATACAGTGCTGGGGGGTTAAATTACTGTATACAGCGCTGGGGGGTTATATTACTGTATACAGCGCTAGGGGGTTATATTACTGTATACAGCGCTGGGGATTATGCTGTAGGAGGAAATATTTTTTATGAGACTTCCCCTTTAACTTTGGTTCTATACATTTTTTTATGCAGGTTTTCGTTGTTAGCTGACACATCTCTGCTAGAAAGAAATGCTGAGAAGCAGCAGAACGGAATAACCCCCCCCTCCCGCCATATTATTGCTGACTGGTATTCCCTGTGCTGGGAGATACAGAATTATGCTGAGATTCACCAAGTTACGCGTATGGATCTCTCCCAACGTTGGTAATTGGCAGCGTGTTAATGTTCACTGTAGATGTAATGTGTGCTCATCTTTTAGGAAGTTGGAAATATTTTCCAAGGCGAATTAACGATACAATATGCAAATATTTGGAGACTTCGAACTTTCAACAAAGCAAAAAGGAGGAGAGAATGTATATAATATGGAAAAAGCAAAAGAAATCAAAAAGGGTCCAAAACAAGGGTTTGAGAAATTTTTCACCAAATAGTCAGGCAATCAATTTTGAGGCCAAAAATATATATTTTTAGGATACAAAAGTGTACTTTAAAAGAGTGAACCGACCAGAAGACCCTTTAAAAGATTCTGCTGTAGTGATTCACTAAAGACAGCAACAAAATGGTTCTAAAAAAATAGTTTTCATGAAAACCCAAGAAAGTAAAGATTCTGAATCAAGTCACCTGCATTCAAGCAGGGATTTCACCTGTGATATAGCAATGAGAAAAGCAGCAGTTGGGATGGTCAGATATCGTACAGTAGAACATGAAGGACTCAACTCTAGACCAGCCCCGGACTGGTCATCTGGCATAAATCCAGCGGCCCCCTGGCCGACATTGCTCCGTACTCAGTGACAGATCGGGTGCCGCAGCGTGTGGCCACCGGCTGGATACACCCGGCCACAAGCAGGAGAAACATAACATATGTGATTTTAAAGCCGGAAGGAGAATTTCAATCGTGTTATTATATCTGGAGGAACATGTAAATCGAATTACTGCTGGACTTCAGCCACATCCGATCGGAATGTTTGTGAACGAAGCATTAAATTAGGATTATTCTATTACATAATAAAATTCAGCCATTATCATTCTGATATCCAGTCCTTCATGCCTGCTGCCCAGCCCATAATTATCATTCGTGCATTTCATAAAGCGCCCACATACGCCGCTGTGATGTACAATGAAACCAACGTGAGCCCCGTCCTCTTACTTCAGTCACTCAGGTTAAGGATGCACTTGGTCAAGTAGTTACTAAAAGGATACACAGGTCCAAATACCCCATCCTACAGGGTGACAAGACGTACCTCTTCAAATACTTAACCCCAAAAAAAGTGTCTCCCAAAACATTCTTTAAAACAAACGTGGATTATTACTCTTCTGGAAGCATTAGCTACATAAATTGCCATTTGTTGGGTCACAAAGTTTCGGTAAAGTTTCACCCGTCTTTGGCCATCAGAGATGTTGGGAGGTCTTATGCTGGGAGGTCAAACTGATGCCGCCAAACTTTTTTGTGATGCTTCATATTGATAAATCTCGTCATCGCTCCTAAATCCTCAATACGTTTTTCAGACTCGTGGTATGAAAAACCAAAAAAACCCAAAAAGAATACTTTCTCGGGCTTTGTGATGAAAACCATTAAAGCGGAAGGTGGGTAAGACCCATTGAAATGCACTTTGTACACCCTGTGCCTGCTTTTCATCCTTTTCCCTTATTTCATTAAAAAGACCCCCCTATACCTCATTGCCAGGATTGCCAGAAAGCTTTTAACCCCTTCGCGACAAAGCCCGTACATGTAGAGGCTCACAATGTCATTTATGGGTTTAAGGACAAACCGTTCTCCATAAGGGGTTAATTCATCCCCTTGTCCATTAGAAACTTTGTTCCAGGTAATGATGAATACCCAAACCCTTACCGGAAACAATTCTTTATTGACTAAAATGATGCATCAGTCATAATTTTTTCAGGAAACATTTAATTGTCATGTGACGCAAAAGCAAATACCCAATAGGCTGTTGCCATAGGAACTGAAAAGGCTTCATAAGATCTGCTAAGGTTTATTTGCTCCACATAAAGAGTACAATTAATGTTTTGTGGATAGCACGAAGAAGACACGAAAACTCCATTAAAACATAATTATAGCCAGGATGCAAAAAAAATAATAAAAATATAGTGACATTAAAAAAAAAAACTTTTTCTGACTTTTATTTAGGAAATCTTTTACTCTTGAACAAAAGCTGAGGGAAAAAAAACCCGCTAAATAGATTATTTCTGTCCTGATTTTAGAAATACCCATTTTTTTATGTTATTTTTTGCAATAAACACAAGCAGCGTATTGCTATTTTAAATAAATGCCCCCTTTACATTCTGCACTATTTTTTTCTTATTTTTGCAAATTAAATGAGCCCCCCCCTAGGCATTTCCCAAAATTGCCTTAAATAGATAAAATCCAGTAATTGCTCTTAATTACTGTTATGATTTGTTGCACCCCCCACTTCAGACGTAACCTAAAGGGGGATCCTTGGGGGGTCTCATTCATGGTACTTTTAGATGGCTGCGTTAATAGGTTGCGGGTCACTGATCAGAGTATTCGGCTCGTATCCAAACCGCTGATCTTTAACGACGCTCCATTGATTTTGAGCGACGGCCGGCCTCCACGTTTTAAGAAAAATAAGAACAATTTTAGGTTCTTGAATTATTTTTAAATGTTTTTTTTTTGTTTTTTTTATTAAGCCGTGGGAAGTTCGATTTAAATAATAGCCTTGGTATTTCATTGCTCTGACTCAGAACTTAATAACATCTAGGAAGTCAAGTGTGGAATTTTCATGCTGTTTAATTACAAAGCCGGTGTTGAAGGTTCCTGCCGAGGAAAATTTCACCATAAAATGACGACGCCGGCCTCCGAGCCTCAATTTAAGGAAAAAGGAAGACATTTCATTTAATATTTCAGCTCTCCTTCCAAGCGTCTATTACCCCCTGGATACTTTCCATCGATCTTATAGAACCTTTCACGTCAATCCGACACGTTAAAGAACACATAAAAATGGGAGGTTGTCGGGGCCCGGGGCCCCCGGCGCACGTCTCTTCCCTTGAGGGGTTAACCTGCAGCTGGCGGCAGGGGGACAAATAAAGGTGTTGTTCCACTTAATCTGCTGAACGTAACACTTTTGGAACTAAATATAATATTAAATATCCAAAGCTTTTCCGAGAAATAATTCTTCCACCATGTAAAATGTCATTCATCATTTTTGGCGGGAACATTTATTTGTCATGTGACACAAAAGCGATCACTGACAGGTACACTTGGGTTGCCTGTTCTATGGACTGATCCCAGCCCCATCCACTATAAGGCCTCCTATCAGGAATGGGAGAGCTGTGAGGCCCAGGGACTGTCTGATATGTCTGCTGGTTACCATGGCAACTACTGTGAGAAAAATAGCCAAAAAGTGGCAGTTGATCTACTATAAGAATTATAGCCACTCAGTACTCAATGAGGCCACTTACGAGAGATACCAAAAAAAAGTGGTCGGTGGCCAAAAAGGGACAATGCCCCACTCCCTGACCCATTTCTCCAATAAATGGGGCTGTTTATTGCAACGTCACCGGGAACGCCCACCGATGTTGGTGGGACCTCCTGCGACATCAGCGGGTAGTCCTGGTCGCGTGCCGAGGGTAGTTTCCCGAGCCCACGCATTCCCAGATATGCGCCTGCCTAGGGCAGCACCCAATGAGAATGCGGGTTACGTGTGGACCCTCATTTGCTTGCCCCTGGGGAGCCTGTAATGGGTTTCTGTTGAAATTACTACCAACAAAAAAAATGGAAATATTAAAAATATTAACCTCTAGATTACCAGAGATTATGCCTGCACTGGTTCTGCCTAATCGACTAACAGGCAATGAAACCAAGTCTCCAACATGTATGCCTCCTGACCCTTCTGTGATTCAACCTGCGCCGCGCAGCACCTTGTGTTAGCAACGTAGTAGGGCAACAGTGACCCAGCTAACAAAACTAGCATGTAGCGTGTACACAAACTCTTAGCACACGGAAAGCCCCAGCAACTCGCTCGGCCCTGCAGCACACAGCGTCAAGTAGACCTAGTGAAAGGGATGGCTGTGTGTGCTCAATGACAGTCTGCCTCCGTACAGCAAGAGTCAAGAGGGGGAGCGACATGAACCGCATCTGCGCTGTATTTCGGGGAAACTGTGACCCCAAACTTCTGAACAGTGTTTATATATATATATATATATATATATACACATATATATATATATATATATATATATATATACACATATACACACACATATACACATATACAGATCCAAAATGTTGGTAAAGGGAGAGTCAGAGACTGCTCTTGAGCCAGCGCTGTGTTAACCACATACAGAAACATCCCACATAGTAACACGTCTAGATCGGCCTATTTCCAGTGACTAAGACGTGTGCGAAATAACACGGTGAGTACAGAGTACATATTCTGCAGGTGGGAATCTGGCAGGGTGCAGTTTATACAACCCTCTCAGAGGGCATCCGCGCGGCCGTAAAGAAATCCACTCACCGCGATGTTAACGCGGCGTATCGAAGTGACGCAACATGCCAACACACCTGAGAAATGAAACGGGAACTGCCGCCGCGACAGCTTTTACAATAAGTACAGACCTCCATTGACATTAAAGCTCCCTGGGCTCAGGGGATCTCCCCAACTGGCCCGTGATGCCCACTGCAAACGAAATAGGGACCGTGGGGCCGTTATGCAGGGCAGCGCATGAAAATTAGGACTGTCCTACGAAAACCAAGATACTAGGAACAACATTATTACATGGTCACCCAAATCTTGGACTTTACAAAGGCAGGTAAAAAATTAAATATATATATATATACACACACACACACACACACTGGTATATATTATTACACTACTACTACTATTACTATTACTACTACTATTATTTTCTTTTTATTCTTTTTTTATTTATATAGCGCCAACAATATCAGCCAAACTGTCAGGGTTTTTGCCCCAATATCAGGGCAAAAGGGCAGATCAGGGTCACACAGTCTGCAGCCGACTCCTTCCTATCCCCCCCGCTGTGATCATATGTAAGACTCCCGATTGGTGCTTTTGCTGCAAGTACGTTGATACATTACATAGAAGCTTCATGACGGGTTATTAAAGGGTTAATGTGTCAAGCATCTCAGGGTCATTTAAAAAGTTGTTGGGTATGATTATACATAATGCTGTCTTAAAGTTGCTGTTCCACTTAGACAAAAACATGTTATGGCAAATAAACCTAAAATAAAATACATGGGGGGTTATATAGAATACCCCCTCATTTGCCCCTTTTCCCATCTGCCCCACCCACACCTAATGCGTGTGCAGGAGGCGTGTTTGGCCGAGCATATTTCCTTGCATGGGAGGGTCTAACATGGACCCCCTCCAGCGCTGCGTTAAAAAAAATTGATTTCAATGAGAGCACTTTCCTGTTCCGAGCAGCCAATCAGTGGCGAGAATGTGCAGATCACAGAGGAGGCGGGGAGCTGCAGCTTCTACCTAAGGTAGAATGTATGCATTCTTCTTTAGTCGGGACCTCAGGCACAATAAACAGTCCCTTTAATTTTTTTTTTCCATTATATGTATATTTTAGCGTTTCGGGAAATGATTATACTGCATGAATTATCTGGGTTATCATCAATAATAATTTCTGGCACCCATGGGGTCTCTCCCGCCGTGATAAGTGTTACTCATTGAGTCTCGCTATCTCCACCAAGTCTCTTTTTTAAATGTCTTTCCTTAGATTATTTTTACAGAAATAAAATTAAATAAATTAAATTAATAAAAAAATAAAACGGGGAAAAAAAGCTGGCCTTTCAAGTTTTGGGACAGACGGTCGTCAACATGAAACCGTCTGCTCCAGAGACCATTAGAACTAAAAACATAGAGAAGTGAAAAAAGGAAATCTTCCGGTCTGGCCGGAGTGTTGTGTTTACGGCTTCCAGGTAATAAGTCACCAAGGTAGCTCATGTGCTAACACTGCCTAAGGCAAATATGGGATTGAGGGACTGTCACACAAGCGGCGTGTTTAGTGTAAACGTACAGCCATTGAATGTAGATCCTACAGACTTTAATCTACGTTTGTGTCAGATCACCGAGTGATGATTAGAAGAAATCAGCTGTCTCGGCAGTTTTCCAGCCCCGGAAGAGTTTTAATTAATTAATTTTTTTTCTTGTGTTTGAAACGTAGATACATTATGAACGATCCCTCGGCTATTGCAACCGAAACTGCTAAAAAAACTTCCGCTTTCACCCTATGCACCTGCCCAGGGGTGACCCACCTGCCCCCCGGAAATCAAAGCGCCGGCAGAACCTAAATCCCTCTCCCAGAAACATTTCGTGATTTCATTGCACACAAAAAATAAATATATATATTTATCTCATTTATGTTTTTCACTAAAATAATAATGCTTGCTTTACAAAAAGCATTGTGCTACTTTCTAACCACACTCAGGTGGCTAAACCAAAGCAGATCTTGCGGGGAAATCCAGACTATGGAATACTTTACTGTGATGGTGGTAGATACATAAGTGGAACAGCCTCCCAGCAGAAGTGGTGGAGGAAAATACAATGAGGGAATTCAAACATAGATGGCATATGGCTCCGGAATCTAAGGTGAGACCAACGACTGATTAAAAAATAACGGGCACACTAGATGGGGCTGATCTGCTGTCAGATTCTGTGTATCCCATATAACATACCGCTAATATCCCACATCACATCCATGCTAATATCCCATATAATATCCCGCTAATATCCCATACAACATCCCGCTAATATCCCACATAACATCCACGCTAATATCCCACGCAACATCCATGCTAATATCCCATATAACATCCATGCTAATATCCCATATAACATCCACGCTAATATCCCATATAACATCCACGATAATATCCCATATAACATCCACGCTAATATCTCATATAACATCCACGCTAATATCCCATATAACATCCATGCTAATATCCCATATAACATCCACGCTAATATCCCATATAATATCCCGCTAATATCCCATATAACATCCACGATAATATCCCATATAACATCCACGCTAATATCCCATATAACATCCACGCTAATATCCCATATAACATCCATGCTAATATCCCATATAACATCCACGCTAATATCCCATATAATATCCCGCTAATATCCCATATAACATCCACGCTAATATCCCATACAACATCCCGCTAATATCCCATACAACATCCCGCTAATATCCCACATAACATCCATGCTAATATCTCATATAATATACCGCTAATATCCCATATAACATCCACGCTAATATCCCATATAATATACCGCTAATATACCACATAACATCCACGCTAATATCCCACATAACATCCATGCTAATATCTCATATAATATACCGCTAATATCTCATATAACATCCCGTGTAATATCCCATATAACATCCACGCTAATATCCCATATAAAGTTCACGCTAATATCCCATATAACGTCCACGCTAATATCCCATATAACGTCCACGCTAATATCCCATATAACGTCCACGCTAATATCCCATATAACGTCCACGCTAATATCCCACATAACATCCACGCTAATATCCCACATAACATCCACGCTAATATCCCATATAACATCCATGCTAATATCCCACATAACATCCACGCTAATATCCCATATAACATACATGTTAGTACATGCTAATATCCCATATAACATCCCCTGTTATATCCCATATAATATACATGTTAGTGCACGCTAATATCCCATATAATATACATGTTATTACACGCTGATATGCCATGAGCAAATGGCTGCAAACTGCGTGTAACTCGGCCGGCTGCGGTGTTCGGGAGATTAGAAGGTTTTGTGGCAGGTTGTGGCAAATACAGAAATCCACCCAACAGCCAGCGCCTGCGTTTCTACATCACTCACTCTCAGCAGTTATACAGCCGACACTCGGATTTATGACTTTGTGGTGGGGCAATAGGGCATCATGGTTTATTTACACATTAACCCCGAGTTCCCTGGGAGCCGAGGGTTATCTAACAGCCACCATAATGTATGTTCTATCATGGGCTTTTAGACTCCAAATGGTGCTGAACCACAACTCTGAGCACCCTCAGCCTCCAGCTGGACAGTGCAAGGGGCAGTCAGGGGTCATTTAACCTTTTGAGCGCCGTACAGACACCTTTTATGACTGACTGAACTAAAGAAAAAATTCTAAGAAAAATATGTAGTCTTCTAGATTGTAAGCTCTTTGGGCAGGGCCCTCCTCACCTGTTTCTGTAAGTCAAATTGTTATGTTATATATTACTTGTCATGCCTTGTTTACCCATTGTACAGCGCTGCGGAATATGATGGCGCTATATAAATAAATAATAATAATAACACATTGTACAGCGCTGCGGAACATGATGGCGCTATATAAATAAATAATAATAACACATTGTACAGCGCTGCGGAATATGATGGCGCTATATAAATAAATAATAATAATAACACATTGTACAGCGCTGCGGAATATGATGGCGCTATATAAATAAATAATAATAATAACACATTGTACAGCGCTGCGGAATATGATGGCGATATATAAAACAATACGTAATGGTCGATGTGGGTTGGATTGTTGTGAAACGTATCGGCATCGTCTAATTCTATGAAACCAGTTTAGTTGCCACATGTTACCAAATGCAAATGAATGAGTCTCCGACACGTCCGGAGGGACTGGCGGCTCTTGAGGGCCCCTTAAAGTGATCCCAGGCCCTCAGGGGCTCCTTAAGGTGACTGTCGGCTCCCAGGGGCCCCTTAAAGTGACTGCTGGCTCTGGGGGTCTCTTTAAAGTGACTGTCAGCTCTGAAGGGGCTCTTAAAGAAGTGGGGCGAATCAGCCAATACCCTGATCTCTGTTAACCCTACAGCTGCTGGGAGATATCAGCACAGCGCATACTGGAGTCTCCAGTGTTTGTGGCCGCCACAGGGGATAATCCCAGTACACCTGCAGGGAAACCCAGTAACTGCAGCAGGGACACCAGTGACAATTACATGGAAACCAGTAGCTGGAGCAGAGACACCAGTATAAACAACACGGAAACCAGCAACACCGAACTGCCCCAGGGGCACGGCGCAGACCACCGGGACAAGGGGGGGGCAGTACACGGGAACACGGGGGGGGGACCAGTACACGGGAACACGGGGGGGGGACCAGCACACGGGACAGGGGGGGCAGTACACGGGAGGGGGGAAGAGAACCAGCACACGGGACAAGGGGGGGGGCAGGAGACCAGTGGATACTTAGTACTGCTGTACAGAAGGGAGGCGGCGACCGCGGGGACCGGAGTAATAAGGGGACCCGTAACCGGCGACCAGAACACAAAACCAGTAACTGCAGCAGGAACCCAGTAAAGGCGCATCAACAAAACGCATGTGGATCCCGCACTCGGACTCACATACTCAGTGGACCCCGCACTCAGTGGACCCCCGCTCACACTCACCCGGGAGTAGAGTTCACACACAGACATGCCGCCGGTGCCCGGGCTTCCTCCGCAGCCGGAGACCTTTCCTGGGATCCTCCTCTCCCGGTGCCGGCGGCGCCCACAGCTCGCTCCGCCTCACACCGCTCCCTGCACAGGTGTGGGAGGAGTGCGCCGGGCCCGCTGACAGTGCGCTCCGACTGTACCGACACCGCTCAGGGACCGTGGGGCAGCGCCGCACTCCCGGTGATCATCCACACAGGGGCTGCTCTCATCTAAAGATTTAGGGCAATACCATACACCCCATGTACCTGCCCCGTACACCCCTTCCCCCCACCTCAACCACCATACCCTTTACCCCTACCCCCCATTCTCTTTACCCCATACCCTTTACCCCCATCCCCATACCAATTAACCCCCCACACCCCTACCACCCATACACTTCACCCCCACATACCCCTACCCCCATATCCCTTAACCCCCATATCCTTTACCCCACTCCTACCCCCATATCCTTTACCCCCCACACACACCCCTACCCCCATATCCTTTACCCCACTCCTAACCCCATATCCTTTAACCCCCCACACACCACTACCCCCATATCCTTTAACCCCCACACATCCTACATTTAGGAACAGCCGCCCAGCAGAAGCGGTAGAGGGTAATACAGCGAGGGGATTTAAACATGCATGGGATAGACATACGGCTCCTGATGTGCCGGCAGGGTCTGTTGATATAAGCGGTGCGCGCGGGACATCTGCTGGATGGATGAGGCATACTGCGGGTAAAGCTTCAGTTCCATTTAGCTTTCTGCCCATGAATGCTAATGAAGACTTTCATTGGTCACAGTGTGGAAATGGGTAATTAAGACTGAGCCATTCTATAGTTCCCCACAGGCAGTATGAGAAGGAGTCAGGGTGAGACCTCCCTTTGTGGCTTTTATGGCTGGAATCCTTTTCCACAGGTGGTTTAGAAGTATTCTTTAGCTCCACAGTCAGGGCTATGAGGTTGAGATTTGGGGCTTCAGCCCCAGTAGTCCCCCCCCCCCCAGCAATGCCCCGGTCAGTCTGGGTTTTTGGGCACTGTCCCACATAAATGCCCCACTGTACTGGGGACCACGGGCCAGACTCCCACGTTGCTCTGAAGACAAGTTGGGCAGGGGGCCTCGGACCCCACTCACCCCTGAAATGTTGAGGGGTATTCCGACACCCATCTTCGCCCAGAGGCGGTACATTGAATGACGCGAGACCCCCCCCCCCGGGAGACATTGGCGGGGAAATGAAATTTAAGAAACGCATTTAGGTTTCGTTCCATTAACGGAAACATCTCTTCTTTTTTTGTGTTTGCAGCTTGAATGCTGACTTGGCCGTGACAGGAGGTCGCCCGTGGGGGGTTCTAAGAGAGCGAAGCTTGGGCTCCGTTCTGCATAATTTAGGTGGGTTTCGTGTTGAAGGGTCCGCTGATGCAGACTTCCTGGTTTGGATGACGTGTGTTTGCTCGAGCTCCCCTCCCGCTTGCCGCTGCGCATGTCCTCAATGCTCGCCATCAGCCAGGACACACAGGAGTTCCAGGGAGCCTACAGAGATGCCCCCCCCATGCATGCGCAGATAGTGCTCCAACTGGTTTCAATGGGGACTCTTTCCTGCCACCGACTGGACGAACAGGTCTTCTATCCCGACCCTGTCTAGGGGAGATGCAGTCGAGCATTGAAGGGCACAGCCTCGCCCCATCCATCTCCGGAGTTTCCTCAACCTGACCCCTTTTTAGAGATGATAGTACATGTAAGGGTGGGTAGATGGGGCATTTACTGGGCAGCGAACCCTGTGATGTTACACCGCTGCCCATATGACCAGACGCCCTGGAATCATGGTGGGTATGTTCAGTGATGATTGCTAGGAGGCCACAGAGAACGTGGACTGTAGAGCCTGAAGCCTTCAAGACTCTACTGGAGATAGACTAGAAGGTCCTTGAACATGTGCAGAGCGGCACCGAATCTTAAAGGTGTCAACGGGAAGCAAATTATGAGAAGTGAGAAGAAACAGAAAAGATTCTGTAGAAGAAAAGAAAAGCGGGATAATTATTAGCCTTTACAGGTAAAATATTCACCAGGTCTCAATCTTGGTGGCCCAGAGAGGTCGAATGTCTAACAGCGGCCGCTGAGGCGTGTCAAAAAGATAGAAGACGGGGCTTACGCAGCCTGATTTGGATGAAGTGAGAGAAAGGAGCTGAATGTTTCTCTCTGTGTGAGATTCTAGAACGAGTCTTTGGCAATGGGCTGGAGGAGATGGCCGAAGGGTGGAGAACCACGGAGGGCTCTTGGGAACAGGTTGAGTCGCGGTAAACATGAAATGACTGGTGACTTTTAAGTTAGGAGAAGAAGCATTAATCTGTTCGTCGCCAGGACCGGGGAGATGCCCAAGTCCACAGTTTAATGGATGGAAAACCAGCAGGAGAGCGCAGGCTTTCAGGACGATTTCCAGAAAATTCAATGAAAAATCAAACTAAACTAAAACGCATCAGGTTTCTGCTGATTCGGAGCTCCTCTCCTGCTGCATCCTACGCTACGGCCTGGTTATAAGATCTTGTAAATGTTCAATTTGCCCTTTTAGGAAGACCATTATTTTTAACCCTTGTATTGCTTAATGACCAATTGGAGCCCATTAGACAGGAAAGTCTCATAGTAGGAAAAAATTCCTCCTTGAGCATAAAACTCAGTGCTGGTTTTATGTCCTTTTGCCCCAATAAACTCTTTTATCTGCGGACCTGGAGGCGGACATTGTTGTCGGTCATGTGATGTTTACTGCTTAAACACCACACTGAGCTGATGCTTTATGGCAATGATAATGAAGTCCCTTCCTCCATAGACTTTCATTAGTCAGAGAGTCTGTCTGGATGATTAGGCCCGAGTCATTCTATTGTTCCCCACAGGCAGTATGATAAAGAGTCGGGGGGTTTAGTAGATCGAGGTTCAGATAACAGAGCGAACACTCATAAAAACGGCTGATATGCAGCTGCCTGAAAACATTATATTTTGGGGTAAAAACTACAACTGTTTTTAAAAAGAAAACAGCAAAATATTTTTGTAGACTTTTTTTTTTATCAGATAATGAAGTAATAAAGAGCTCCCCTTCAAGCATGGGTTCTCACCCTAGGCCTTAAACGCGTATATACACCACTGGCCCCTGGGACAGTGGAACCCCCCCCCCCCGTGCCGGCCATTGCCTGCATTTAACCTGTATGAGCTGCAACATGTACTTATTTGACTGGTTTTGGCTTTACAGAACCCATGTAGTCATTACCCGTTCCGTGCCGTGAAGGCCACCATGCAAAGCGTTGTCATTAACAGAACAGAATACAGTGGCGGATTTTTGCAAATATTGCATGTTTCTTCTTTAATAAAATGTTTCTCACCCCCCAAAAAAGCGTTTTATTGAGAACTGCTGCCACTTTAGGGTTTAACCTATGAGATGCCAAAACAGTCCTGGGAGCGTTCTAAGAGTCAGACGGGGTAAAAATGCTATATTGGAGTTTGACAAATTTGTCAGGAAAGTTGAGGGTTAAAGGGAAATTAAAAATGAATTCGGCACGCGAAAGGTTAATTTGTTAGCCAATCTTTTGGGCTGGAAATGCGGGCCTTTCTCAGGGGGTGAATATGTTCCTGACCGACGTAGGGACGGGAAAGGATGTCGCGCAGTTTCTGCTGGTAGGCGATTTCGGCCCGCTGCCCGTCCTCGTATTCCCGCAGTTCCTCTTCTTTCTGTGCGTCCCGCTGCTGCTGCAGGAAAGCCACCTGGCCAAGAAGCTGCTGCTTATACTGCGCCGCTTGCTTCAGTTTCCTACAGAGGAAAAACACACGGCGTTGTGACATCACCGTACATACCTCCCATGTGCCCCTGTTTCAGAGGGACAGTCCCTCTCTGGGACCAAACCCCCTTTATCCTTTCCCCACTGATGCCCCTCTTCTCTAGGGGTAGAAGTGAATTTGTGAAGCTGTGGGTACAATGTTCAGCATACTTTGTCCTTCATGGCTATAACAGAGCCCTGCTTCGTGTCTCATGGCCACGTGCCCAGGGCCACCATCAGGCATTAGAACCAGTATCCTTGTAAGGGGCCTGGGCCAGCACGAGGGCCATTTCTCCCTGATCTGTCACAGGCCCCACTGTCCCCTTTCCAGGGACTGGGTCCTGGTGGCATTTTTCCGGACACTTTTGGCCTGTGGTGGGCCAATGCGAGACCATAAGGTAGGATAGGGCCAAGGAGCCCTGACCACAGGTTTGTAGCGAGCACCAAGACGGCTCGGCATTCGGTGATGTCCACCGTAACACCGTCGTAATCAGCTTCATACAAACCAGTTCCTGAACACTGCTTTAGAAAAATGATTACCTGGCGTTTCTTTCCACTTCCAGCTGCTTGTGCTCTTCAATGGCCTTTTCCAGGAGCTCTTTGTCATGCGCAAGCTCTTCCTGTTCTATAGCATTTCTTTCCACTACCGAAAGAGAACAAAAATAAAATTACGCAAATTCATCAATCACCTTCACAAAACCTGTCCTGTGATCATACGCAGAATGACCCAATTGTCACCCAAAAACTAGACAAACTAAAGGAGATGGATGAGACGTCCATTAAACAAAGCCCAACAGACACCTGGATGTTTCAATGTTTTACCCAATTTAGAAGGTGCTAGACAAGTGAATCAGCCTCCCAACAGAAGTGGTAGAGGTTAGACATGCACGGGTAGGCATAAGGCTCTCCTGAATCAAAGACAAGCCAAAGGGCCAGAGAGATCACATAATATATAGCCCAATAGCCCAACTTCCCCACAAAGGGAAGGTGCAGAAATAAATACATTGGGGGGTATATATTGAGGGCAATTTGGGTGCAAACTATTTTTTTTACATTCTGAACTCCTAGAAATGATGGCGAAATAAATATGTAGCATTTTAAAACGCCGGCAAAAGCTTTCTTACACTTCTCTTTAATCTGAAGTCTGCGTGTGTCCATGACATCCTTCATCAGGCGGTTCCTGGCCTCCTTCTCCAGCCTCAGCTGCGTGGCCCGCTTAGACCAGGACTTCTCCAGCTCCACCTCAATCAGCTTGTCCAGGTCCTTCTCCTGACGCCTCTCTTCTTCCAGCTGCCGGGCCAGGTACTCCCGGTACGTTTGCTGCTCTCTCCGCAGCTCAAGCTAGAAAGCAAACCAGGCTCCATGTTAATAAGAAGCTAATAACGGGGGATAATGAAAGAATCTATCATTTAACCCACTAATGACAAAGCCCGTACATGTACGGGCTCAAAATGCATTGTTTTCAATTGGTTTAGGGATCGCCCATAGTCCTTAAGGGGTTAAATAACCTTATGGAGAAGGGCGTGAGGGTAGAGAGCATATTCCTTGGTGAATTAAGGCCTGATGCGTTATAGAGAATTCATTCTAATGAGTTAAACAACTTGAAATCGAGTGGAAACATAGCGATCGCTCATTGAGATCTCTCTTTTGGGATGTAAGAAGCTCCCCGGTGGTGAAAGAAGACCTTGCGTGAGCTGTAGTTTCATTTAACAATAAATTGCGGTGAAATGAAACGGTTCATCTCGGCTTATTAAATAGGCGCAAATCTGTTTGAAGCGGGGTGACATTTTTACTCATTAAAAAAACTGTGATGTCATCAAAAAGTGCGGTCGCAGACAGGTTCTACTGGGCTGCCACCTAAAAAAAAACTACACTGATTTAAATCAATCAAATGAACACAAAGCCAATAAAGAACATTTAAGGTAATTTACAATATATAACATTTTTAACTTTTTTTGATATTTTTTTTGTGTAAAAAAAATGTAAAAACTGAACTGTAAGTATCTGTTCATTTCATTAAAATCTTCTTTACAGCAGGGGGTTAATACAATGGCACATGCATAAGGCTATCCTGAATAAAAGAGATCAAGGGCTAAGTAAGGTCTTACAGCAGCTAGAACAATGGATCATACAGAGGGACCGAATGGCTGTTAGCCACCAAAATGTCTCACTTTTCTTTGAAGTTTATCCTTTGAGTCGTCATGTGTGTCCTTCATAATCTGCTCCATGATCTTCATGTCAAGGGCCAGTTCCTCCTGTTGTTCCCGAGCCAGGCGCTTCATCTTTAGACGAATGGATTTGTCCAACATGTTCCGGACTTCTGACTGCTTCTGGTGTTTGTCCATCACAGCTCGTTCATCCTCCATCTTCATTAGTTGTCGCTGCTCTTCCTGCACCAAAAACATTGTATTTACCATGACAAGTGGATTCGGAAGAGACAACCAGGCAGACTTTATTGTCTCAGAAAGCCAATAGGAATTAACATTAACAACTGCCGACAGTAAGGTTCTAGGTATTGCTATACAGAATGACGTATTGGCTGATCATTTGTGTTCTAGAACATACAGAATTACTGTTCAGTTAATTTACATAAACCTATTTGATGAAAAAAAGACTTATAGTACAGAAATAATTTTAGTTTGCATGCAAACACAGCCAGGTATGAGTAGATGACCACTGCTTGTCACTTGTAAGTACAATCTAACCCAGAGCTCGCCACGTGAGGCCACCAGCCAGGTCACCAGTGAGTCCACGTCTCTCTCCAGAAGGTTTACGCAGTAATTCAGTAATTATCCGAAATATATTATGGCTATATCATGGATTACACCTACTGTTTAACCGTTTCTTTGTGAAAGTACACCAATACAACGATGGCCAAAAACACTGACAACCTATCCAGCTAGAATGGTGGAGAACGTTACCAGTAAACGGGCTTCTTCTTCTTTTAGCCGCTTCCCCTCCATTTTCTGGGCTTCTGCTGCGGCTCTCTGGGCTTGAAGAACATCTAACATTTCCCGGTTGAGTTCTTTTTGTCGTTGGGTGTCTTTCTCTTCACGTTCCACTTTGGCCATCCGGTCCTTTTCCCACAGCTGGGCAAAGAGGTTGTCTTCTTCTTTGCGCTGCCTGTTCAGCTCCTCTTTAAGTACGAGCTGTGCTTTCCTCTCCGTGCACACCTCGTTCTGGTGAATTTGAGACCTCAGGGAACGCAGATCTTCACATTGTTCCCTGAAAAGATATTGGAGAACTTACAGTATTCCAAGAGAGGTCTACACATAGAAAGGGCAACCAATGGAAGGTTCCAGCAGACCATTGTTAACCAGAACTTGCTACTCTACTAAGGAAATTGTCCTCATATTTAATGTTTAATCCCATAAACACCATTACAATTCAGTAGGTTTACTTCATATACTTAGCATTTTTTTAGGAGAGTTCAGCTTTAGAAGGCATCTCGCAATGGATTTCTGGCCAAGGAACGCCAAAGAAATCAGCAGAAGAAGTCGAAACCAAGTCAACTTTGGTGATGTGTCAACAAAGAATCAAATTGGCATATCTTGCATGTGCTTGGGATAGCTATTTGTCTTTAATTAATATAAATAACACATGAAGAACATGCCGAGAATAAAAAGTTGGGTGGCATCTCACAAACATTAAAATGTAACATGTACCTGAACTGTTGCTCACGCTTCTCAGCGACTATGGCCAACCTTTCCTGCTCTCTCCTCTCTCTCAGGCTCTTGGCGCGTTCTCTCATTTTCGCCTGTCTCTCCAGGGTGGTTTCCTCCATGGACTCCATTTCCCGGATGTGCTCCATCTCCTCGGCCTCCAGTAAGGCCTTAAGTCTGAGTCCAGAAACAGAAATCAGTAAAAGGCATCCTAGTTCTCTTTGTAGAACATCTAACAATTTAGGGCATGTATCAAGTAAATATGTATTTGTTACCTAACTCAAAAACACTAAAGCACGTGGTGGTTACTGGTGGACGGAAGAGAATTACGTTTAAGACTAAGGGGTTTATTCAAGAGTGGGATTTAAAAAGTTGGGTTGCTGTTTCAGCCTCTTCTTAGCTTTGGATCTTGAGCATGGTGGAATTCTCCTGGGTCATTACCAGGAGGAAAGTAAGTCAGAAGTCAAGCTGCCAAAAAGTTCCTCCTTGAAGAAGGATGCTTACAAGGACCCTGTTATCTGGAAGGCGATTCATTGACCTGGGCAGAGGACCGACTCAGCTCCTCAACATCATACTGGTCCGTCATGATCCGCTAGTTTCCTTTTCATTGAATGAACTTAAGGTGAGGAAAAGCATTTTCACGGTATGGGAGCTGCTTTCTATAATGTTAACTCTGACTTTCAAACCAACTTCTCCCTCCCTCCCCCAAAAATTACATTTCCAAGAGTAAATGATGCACAGCAAGTGGAAGAACATCTAAAACACCCGTATTGCAGATTCTAGAATATGTTTAATAAATCATATTCCGGCCGACACGGCTGTCAGAGGGACAGGAGAAGGAATGGAAGTAAAACATCAAAAACTAGCATTTGAAACAATTCATATAAATGAAGGAAACTCTATATTTTACGCAGCCCGTTAAGATCAGCACCATAGAGCTATACATTTAGTTGCAGAAGATTTCAAGACCCCAGAGGACCCCTCTTTAGACGGAACCTGAAGAAGGAAGCTTGTTTAAAGGTTGTAAAAAGATATGCGACTCTGCGGCTAACTCTCAGACTTTCGTGGACAAAAAAATCTTCGGAAATAAATGATAAAAACAAGGTTTTGCGATAACCTACGAGAGGTTCTACCTGAACAGGTTCCGGACTCAAGGGCACACAATCCATGATGAAACGGGATGTTGGGCTTTCCCGATTGCTTGCTGTATCCATGAATCTAGACCAGTGATAAGACACGTGGAAATTTGCAGAACTGTGGTTAAGACACAAACACCCCAGTTGCTCACCTCTCTCTCCTCTCCTCCACGTGCATCCTATAATCCTCCATTGTCGCGTAGACCTTTCTCTGCACTGTGTTGTGGATGATTTTGTGGTCGGTGAGCCTCTCCCATTTGCTCTTCATGAATCCCAATCGTTCATCTTTGGCGAAGGCCAACAGTTTGTCCCGAGCCTCTTCCTGGCGTCTTGATTCAATAATCAAAAAATCGACCGGCCGTCGCGAGGGAAACTTGGCTTTCTATGGAAAACGGGGGGCAAATAATGCTGAAATTTAGGAAGACCTCCTACTGGCATTGGACCTGTCTTTGCCCACAATCTGCCCTCGTCCTATACTGGTATTTTCCTGCTCACTTCTATATTCTATCCAACAAGTTCTGTACATGATAACTCTCAGGGTTTGACCCGAGACTCAGGATACCAATCTCATGGTAAAGGTGGCAAATTCTCAGGGTCACATGATCTGAATCTGACTCTTTCCTATTACACACTGATGATGTCGTATCTAAGACTCGCGATTGGTGCTTTTTCGACCAGTATGTTATTATTATTATTATACTTTATTTATAAAGCGCCGTCAGATTCCACCGCGCTGTACTTACATCTACAATGTTATGGTTGATACCCCTGCTTGAATGCAGATGACATAATTACGTGTCGAGGTTTCCTAAAGGACCGTTATTAGAGCCATTTGGGTAACAGATTTGCTTTGCGTGGGACAGTCATGATTTTGCCACTCTATCCCGTGGTCCACAGACCTTTTGATTGGGGGTACAATTAGGTATGAATACCCCGCAGAGATTACAGTTCAAGTCTAAGTCATATCTTCTGCCGGTGCAAAGGAACTACTAGATATCATTAAGTGTCCTATCACGCAGGGAGTATCACAGAGCAAGCCTCCCAACTGTCCCACTATGTGAGGAACAGTCCTGCTTCTACCACTCTATGCTGCTGAGCTCTACTTCTGTCCCAGATCATACCCCAGGAGGTGGCTACCGCAGGACGCCCAACTAAGGTGGGGTTCAGATGGATACAAAATCCACTCAAAAACATCTTTTTCTTCTTTTCCAGAAACGGCAAGAAGCAGGACTCCTAAATCTCACAAACAGAGAAGAGGCGAGAAAATACATTTTCCTGGCGACTTACCACGGCCACATTGTGTGGGGCTGGTCCGGTGACCTCCCTGCAGCGGGGTCGGCTCCTCTGACCCACCAGCATGGTTTATTTCTGTGCCGTGAAGACAATACGATCCTGAAAGGAAGATTTTTGGGGTCATAAATAAATATTATACATATATTGGACCTTGCAGATCTACACATCAGAGCCTGTCCTTTCCAGCAATCAAACCTGATACACATGGGTGTACTTTATCAAACACTTCACGGGGCCCCCTAAGACCCTATTAAGTCTATAATATTTTATTAGACAAAGTTTGTGTGTTCATTTTCTAAAGATTAATTTAAAGATTCCATAGGTGAAATTTCCCTTTTTTTATTTGCAAATAATGTGTGCATGGGTTTGTACAGACATTATAATTGATATGTATGTATATACGGTATATATATATACCGTATATATATATAGCAATTATATTTAGGTTAGCAAACGTGTTAATGAATTGGATAAGCATAGTACTACTTACTACACATATTGTGCAGCGCTGTGGTACAGGATGGTGCCATAAAAATCAATAAATCAATAAATGTACAGTGTATATGTGTATAAACATAATAAAAAAGTACAGAGAATATGTGTGTGTGGGTATATATTTATATAGATTGGATTTGAAACTGCTGGGTATATGTTAGTGAATTTAATAGAATAATATCACATTTATATACAGTACGGAACCGGATGTGTGCAAATATAATGGGAGATTAGGTGGTGTGTGAGGTATGATAGCATAATGTATGTGTATATGTGTGTGTAATATATATATATAATATATATTACCGGTATATATATATATATATATTGATGTAACAGTGCTGGCATTTCGGCTCATGCACTAAGCAGCACATGCTGGCCTCTCATTACCTTCACCATTTAGGGGCCCCCGGCTCTCCTGGCTCTCAGATCCCCGGGCCCAGCTTTCCACTTACTGAATCAGCATGTTTAGCGTCCAGTTGCCGGAGTAACGGTATCTACGGATGTGACGACACCGGTATCCCAGCAACAGGAGGACACGCTTTTCCGTGAGCCGCCAGGTGGTGGCGCCCGAGTCCCTCAAATGATTAGAAAAGGATGGATAGAATAAAAATACAGAATTGATGTACAGATACAGAGCATTATTATATATATATACTTATTATACTGAGAAATATTCAAATATTATTATTATTAAGTGGTAATAAAATAAGCAAAATTTGGTAAAAGATGAGAACTTTATTGGGTAACTGAACTGCATCAGATTCCAGGCCTTCTGGGCTGTATACTATACTATACTATACTATACTATATATAATAATAACTTTAGGTATCATCTTTACCAAATGTGATAATTTTCTTTCCGCGCTAATTCATTTATTAGTTGAGCTTACGTTATTAACCCCTTAAGGACAATGGGTGGTCCTTAAACCCATTAATGACAATGCATTGTGAGCCTGTACATGTATGGACTTTGTCATGAAGGGGTTAATAATAAGAAGCACCTAGTTGCCATACGTTCCAGGTGCTCGGTGCCACTGTGCTGCCTCTAGGATTTGTGGGAATGGTAATTTGTTTTACTTACAGGACAACATGTGTGAAAATGTGTACATTCTATATAAATAAATACACGCGAGAGTATGTGCCCCCTACCTGCCCCACACCTACCTCTACAAACCAACCACATTACCCCACATGGCCGACGTAGCCACCCTAGCCGGTAGGACAGGTCCAACGCACCACTAACACCTGCCCAGGAGAGGGCTGGCAAGGGGTAATAAATTGCACTCCCATTGATTTCAATGAGAGTTCTTTTTTGCCACTGATTGGCTGTTTCCATCGGCCAATCAGTGGAGACAATTGTCAGGCCATAGAGGAGGAGGGGAGCTGCAGTTTCTTTTTTTATTATTTTTGTAATAATTTGTTGGTGAGTCTGACATTATACTGTCCCTTTAAATGTAACAGATCACACATTAAACACAATTTAATTGTTTATTTATTTAATGTGTTTTTTTTTGTTTTTAGTTCTGTACCCTTTACATGTTTCATTAATAATCGTCCATTATTTTTATACTTTTTATATTTCGATCATTATTCCTACTTCGAACTGGCGAAGAATGTTAAGATGTGGACTTTGAACCGGCGGATCAATATACGTATCAGTATGACATAATATTCTTTCATGTGACAATAGTGCAAGGGTCACGCATCACATGCTCGAGGTGTCATCCAGATCTGATATAGGAAACCATTCCTCAGAAGCAGGCATGACACTGTGCTTTTCAGGAAGTTCCTTCTGCCGCAAAACCGGGGCCAAAGGTCTCCGGTTCTCCCCCTGGCCAGAAATATATGATCACGGTCTCCCCAATAATCACTAGTTTGAATAGGGATGTCATGAACGCTAAACTCTCCCTTTAACTTGCTTGACAGCCCAGTTATTGTTTCCTTAAGTGGAACAGCACCTTAAATTTCTACATAGAATGAGACCAACAGGCTGTGGACATCAACCTTAGTCACCAATTTAGCTACAAACTGGGCTTATTGGTAGAGGCGGGCTAAGAATAATAGGAGTTATATCCTGTAGTAGCTAGAAATCCAACAGCGACTTATATCATTTAATAGATTGTAAGCTCTTTGAGCACAGTCCTCCTCACCTTCTGGTTCTGTAACTCCAAATAGTTATGTTATGTACTACCTGGTTAGCCATTGTACTCCGCTACGGAATATGATGGAGCTATATAAATCAATTAATAATAATACTCTAGATTGTAAGCTCGCTTGAGCCGGGCCCTCCTCTCCTGTTGTTTCTGTAAGTCAAATTGTTATGTTATATACTACGTGTTATGTCTGTTTGCCCATTGTACAGCGCTACTAAATATGATAGCGCTACTGGGGCTCTCTCCACCTAATGTATCTGTTTGTCTATTCTAGTCTTGTGGTACCCCTTAAATATATGTACTGTATGAAGCGCTGCGTAAATTGTTGGCGCTATATAAATAAAAGATAATAATAATAATAATAATATAAAAAACAATAAATGATAATGTTATAAACACACGAGCGCTGTGCCCCCTAGTGGCCATGAATGTGCGTCCACCCAGAGGAAATGAATCGGTAGAAAGCATGTGACTATCCAGGGAGGCTGTGATCACGCGTGAAAGCTTAGTCTGTGTACAGACACCGTCACACATCACAAGCTCCCACCCAAGTGACGCTAGAAACCCACGGCAGGAACAAAGACGCCATGGGGATAGGAGTATTTACCTCCAAAACCTTTCTCATCCTGCTCAGTTTATTTTTCCTGGTAAGTATTTATCTTGTTACTTTTAGCTTCGTTACATTTGTATTCATATTGTAACAGTCAAGGGTAAAGGTTTTTAAAGCAACATTATAGGACTAACCGGTGAGCTGGTATTAATGGAACAGCCTCCCAGCAGAAGTGGTAGAGGGTAATACAGTGAGGGTATTAAACATGCATTGGATAGGCATATGGCTTCTGAATCTAAGACGAGACCAACGACTGATTAAGGTCTGAGTCTTTACAGCAGGAGAAACGGGCGGACTAGACGGGGGCCGAATGGGTCTCATCTGTGCATGCGCTGTCCCTTTAATTGTCATGTAACACATATGTATGTAATCGTGGGTTGTTGCTTCTGATGGAAGCCGTGCAGGCAAACACTTTATAGAGCAAAAAGCTTGATAAATGCTTGATAAAGGGTTAAATAGTCTTTCTATAAGGGCAAATATATGGTCCATTTGATGTATACAGATACCCCACCCTGTTGAGCGGGATCAGTGCTTGGACTGTAGATATTATTGGATCCTGTAGAGAAAAGCGAGGTTTGTTTTAAGCAATAAAAGTCCATTTATATCATAACCCATCGATCGTCTGAGTCATGGAATCCGTTCATAAATGACAATCATAAGCAATGAATCATCGCAGACGGACGCCTTTATACTGCGCTACGGAGTGTGTTGGTGCTGAGAGTGAGGCTCGTGAAAATTGTGTTATTTGTCAATATACATTTCTTGTAGTTATGTCAACTGCTGGTATTTACATAGTGGTGATTTGTATATTCTGTTTTACATACTGTATACAGGAAGCTTCAGGAACGGTAGTAGTTTATGTGTGCTAGGACTCCCAGGAGAAGCATTCTGCAGTATGGCAGAGCATAATGGGAGTTGTAACTGACAGTAGTTTATGTTTCAGATGCTCAAACCGGGTTAATATGCTTTTGGTTTTTAGAAGCGGGTTAGGTGCGACATTTATCCTACAATACAACATACACAATTATCAAGAAGGAAGGAGAAGCCCCTGTGCCTGTGAGCTTACAATCATCTCATAGAAAAGAGGGACAGCTAGGTAGGAAAGAGGAACAGGAGGATTTGGGAGGTATGAGTTGGAGTGCCGGTTGTTTCACATCAGGATGTCCTCATTTACCCCCTTTGGTTAGGCTGGTGGTATGACGCAGGGTATCGGTGTCAGAGTCTAAAGGTCTCCTGGTCGCTCTGAGACATGCTGTCGTCTATACGGGATCGGGACACCGCCATGCCTGAGGTTTGACCCGGAGTCTCTGGATAGAGTGCTGCTTCCCAGAGTCTCCGAGTCAGTTTCTTCACTCTCTCCGTCCAGAGGAACAATGTCTGGCCACACCTACTCTCAGTCCGCCTTCCACATAATTCCCCGCCTACATGTGCTGTTAGCCCCACCCCTGCATACGGTTCACCCCGCCCCATCCAGAAGAGGAAGCTTTACCATAGGAACTTCCCAGGTAGCGAGACCACGTTTAGCAGACCACATCTGATTATGCGCATTGATGACGCTCTATAAATCAAACAATATAAAATCATTTGATAATAAATACCAGGATACCCCAGGAGTGTTTTTCCTCCTCGGCAGGGGGCAGGATTTTAATCCACGGCAGCCACGGGGAAATGAGAAGTTATTCATACAAGTTTAGAAAAGTTTTTATGGTGATTATTAAGTGGGGGATTTCTAACTAAAATGGAAATATACACATAGAAGGAATCCAGTATCTTAAAAAAACAGCAGAAGGGCAAAAAAACCAAACCTGTTTGACGAAGCTCACGTAAAAGTCAGAAAAAGAATCTACTTTTGCTTGCTTTGTTGGTCTGTATCCAAAAAGATTTAAAAAATAAATAAATAAATAATTTTTCCATATATAAAATGTATTTTTAGATATTTTTATTAAACTCAAGAGAGCTTGGCCCTGGAAAAAAAAACGAATTTTACTAAAAAAATATATAAAAAATCTCCTGCAGCGATCATTTCATCTAAATGCGTTATTTTCTTCATTTGGAATGGGTTTGTTGATCAATTAATTTCCTACTCCTTGAAAAATCTTAAATGTGCCGTTTCTGTTTGGCAGACATCTCACTTTAATCCTTTTTTGCGTTTCTTCATATCCCAGACGCCGTCTTATTTCTTGTGTGTTCTTCTGTGTATAAAATAAATAACATCTTGGCGCCTCTGTATTAAGGCCGTTCACTCACAGTGCTTTTAGCCACAACCTAAGAATCAAAAAGCTATCAGTGCCCTGGCGGGCCGTCCGGAGGGGGGGGGGGATTTGGTGGCTTTTAATGCTTTATAGTGCTTTATTAGCTATTAACGTGTATGTGATCATCTGGGACAGGATTCTGGGCGTAGTTGGAAGCTCTCCGGGTTTGTCCTGGAGTCTCTTGGCGGAGCGCTGCTTCCCAGAGTCTCCGGGTCATTCTGTTCTCCCTCTGTCTGCCCCCTTTGCCTTCCACTCCAAATTTAATGCTATATGGGCTAGCCCTGCCCATATTCATGGCTAGCCCTGCCCATATTCATGGCTAGCCCTGCCCATATTCATGGCTAGCCCTGCCGATGTCATGGGTAGCCCTGCCCATGTCATGACTAGCCCCACCCTTGTGCATGGTTAACCCTTTGAAGCTGGCCCTAATGACGCCTGAAATATCTTATTGCCAAACATACACAAGCTGTTTAACAGGATGCTTAATAAAGAATGGATAATAGTAATAATAATTATAAAACAAAAATTTTTTTTTTTACTGTTCCTGGTATGTATTGGGTCCTAAACAGGGTGATTACCTCGCTGTAGATACATTTATAAAGACTAAGCGGTCCCCTGTATGGCTGGTGATAAAATATTACTAGTACCTTGTGTCCTGTCTAATAATAACCTTCAAACCCGCGCCTTTTATCTCGGTTAATAATCGGGTTAATTAATGGGTATACACACCGGTCTTTGTGTCCATTCATATGGAAGTAGCAATTATACCGGGTTATACACACAATAGAATGGGTCAGTTTACGTGGCGCACAAAAGAATAATTGATTCTTTCAAATAATACTTTTTGAGATAGTTGCATACTGCTCAACATATCACATGGCCGAAGGGAGACACTTTTTGTGGTTAGGGATGTGTCTGGGGACAGAGTTTTAAGATGTTTTAAATGATACATTTAAAAATGTATTTTATTTGCACAATTTAATCTCTAAACCCATCCCCTGCTGTTTCTATACACATTATTGGGGTTTTTAGGGCAGTAGAACCGTGCGATCCCCTCATACCCAGCAAACATTCTGACCTCCTAGAAAAGAGGGGGCATCAGGGGAGGAAAAAAGAACACGGAGGAGGGGGGTTGGGGACAAAAGAGCCGCTGTTGATCCTGAAGTTTGGGCAGTGAATAGCTACCTTACCCGTCCCGAAGGTCTTCTCTATGATCTGGTTCATCGAACACAAACCAAAGAGTCTGAAAAAGTCAGCATTCCGCGTTCCTGATGTCATTGTAGGTTTTATTGAACAATAGAAACTTTATTCAATAGAAACTGCGAGGTACTGGGGAATGTTGTGATCGTGCAGAACTATATGTAGTTCCTCTTGTTCTGTTATCTACCGGAATCCTTACGACGGCTGAAAGTACCAGCAGTCCCGGTATAGGAAGGATTCGTTTCCTGCTGAGGACTCTTTTTGTCTTTTTAAGGAAATCCTGAACTTCCCCAAAGTATTGACGGAATACCTGGGAATTTTCAAGGAGGGGGTTTACATACAGGGTGTGACATCACATGTGAAAGTGTGACATCACATATGCCCCCTTACTCTAACATCTGCCACCCCCTGTCACAACACCTAAGCCCAGGAGCGCACAACACACGGGTATTCACCCTGATAAACCTACCCGGGGGTATTCGCCCTGAGATAGGAGACCCAGGACTACGATGATCCCAACAGTGTGGAGGATCAGGTAGTAATAATAAACTGATTGTAGAATAGCTAAGCAGGAGGGCCAGAGACCTATAGATAGGAGATGGCACACCTCACGGAACGGGTAGTTATTTTTAAAAATGACCAAATTTTAAATTATATACAAAAATTGACCTCCATCACTCTCAGCCAGAATGATGCTGAGATCGGAAAACTGGGTGGAACAAAGGTTGGTATACTTGTGGAAATGGAGGTACAGTTATAATGTACGATCAATATTTTTATTATAGTATACTTATGGAAATTAACCCCTTCTTATCTGTGCCTAACTAGGTATGCTGGAGAGCTTTTCAGAACATTAAAACCTTTATTTTCTTTATTTTCTTCTAAAACGTTACATTTTGTCCATTAAAATAACATGATATTTGCCAGAAATCCAACGCAGATGGGGTTGATGTTTAGACAAGGTTCGAGACTGGGCGTGCAAGTGGCAGATGAGGTTCAACATAGACAAATGCAAAGTTATGCATTATGGTAAAAATAATAAAAATGCAACCTATACTATAAATGGAATATCCTTGGGGAAAAGGACTACTGATGAGAAGGACTTAGGAATAATGGTAGACAACAGACTTGACCACGGTGCACAATGCCAGCAAGCAGCTGCGAGGGCCAATAGGGTTTTGGGATGCATAAAACGAGGTATTGATTCACAGGAGGAGGATATCATCTTGCCTCTGTACAGGTCATTGGTAAGACCTCACCTTGAATATGCGGTACAATTCTGGGCACCGGTCCTCAAAAAGGACATTATGGAACTAGAAAAAGTGCAAAGGAGGGCTACAAAATTAATAAGGGGATTGGGAGATACTCGTTATAAAGAGAGACTAAGAAAGTTAAAATTATATACACTGGAAAAAAACGGCGTCTCAGAGGGGATATGATAACATTATATAAATATATGCAGGTCCAATATGAAGAGCTCTTCAGTGACCGGTTCATTAACAGAAATATACAAAGAACAAGAGGTCGCCATAGGTTTCATAGACGACAAAGGAAGGGATTCTTTACAGTGAGGACAGTAAAGGTACGGAATTCACTTCCAAGGGAGGAGGTGTTATCCCATACACTAGATGCCTTCAAAAGGGGCCTCAATATTTTCTTAGAAAGGCACGATATACAGGGATATAAATAGAATTAATATTAATATTTAAGAGCTTCTTGATCCAAGGAGAAATCCGATTGCCTTTTGGAGTCATGAAGGAATGTTTTCCCCCTGATGGCAGAATTCAAAGCAGCTTAATTAGGGGTTTTTGCCTTCTTTTGGATCAAGAGTAGGAAGGTTAGGTAGAAGGGTTGAACTTGATGGACTTAGGTCTTTCTTCAACCTTATGAACTATGTAACTATGAGATGTTGTAAATAATTATTGTCAGTTGGAAACGTTGGAATCTCTTCATAGGTGTATAGAGGCCCTCCCATCACTCCTGTGTTCCAATGGCCCTTTATCACTCCCATCACTCCTGTGTTCCAATGGCCCTTTATCACTCCCATCACTCCTGTGCTCCAATGGCCCTTTATAACTCCCATCACTCCTGTGTTCCAATGGCCCTTTATCACTCCCATCACTCCTGTGTTCCAGTGGCCCTTTATCACTCCCATCACTCCTGTGTTTCAATGGCCCTTTATCACTCCTGTGTTTCAATGGTCCTTTATCACTCCCATCACTCCTGTGTTCCAATGGCCCTTTATCACTCCCATCACTCCTGTGTTCCAATGGCCCTTTATCACTCCCATCACTCCTGTGTTCCAATGGCCCTTTATCACTCCCATCACTCCTGTGCTCCAATGGCCCTTTATCACTCCCATCACTCCTGTGTTTCAATGGCCCTTTATCACTCCTGTGTTTCAATGGTCCTTTATCACTCCCATCACTCCTGTGTTCCAATGGCCCTTTATCACTCCCATCACTCCTGTGTTCCAATGGCCCTTTATCACTCCCATCACTCCTGTGTTCCAATGGCCCTTTATCACTCCCATCACTCCTGTGTTCCAATGGCCCTTTATCACTCCCATCACTCCTGTGTTCCAATGGCCCTTTATCACTCCCATCACTCCTGTGTTCCAATGGCCCTTTATCACTCCCATCACTCCTGTGTTCCAATGGTCCTTTATCACTCCCATCACTCCTGTGTTCCAATGGCCCTTTATCACTCCCATCACTCCTGTGTTCCAATGGCCCTTTATCACTCCCATCACTCCTGTGTTCCTGTGGCACGTTGTGTTCGCCGATCCAAGTTTAAGTTTAAAAGGCTCCTGGTATCCTGGTATCGATCGTTAGAAACCCTTTTGTAATTATGTTACAGCCAGAAATTTCATTGTTTTCCATAAAAACAGCTGAGTGACCTAAAACTTTGGAACATTAGCGTGTATGTGTGTGTGAGTATATACGGTGTATATGTGTGTGTGTGTGTGTGTGTATATATATATATATATATATATATAGTATGTATACACACACACTCATAGGATGAATACAGTCATAGTAGAAAGCTCTGTCCCTTGGGCTGTACACACTCCTCCCGTACACCGTAGGTATGTGCCTACTTACTGCTCTATAGAGTGTAAGCTTTTGTGATCCCGTTTCATTTGGCTCGTGTCTGAAATTTATTTAAAAACCCAAACCTCCAAACGCATTAAAGGAACCCTTGTTTATTAAACTGCCTGCCAAGAGGTGTTTCCTTTGCACTCCTGTTTTGCTGAGATAAGACTTCTAGCTCATCGTTTAGCCGTTAATCATTCAGTCATTTAGCAATAAACAAAATTCCTTGCATTACATGTATGTAGAAGTAGCTGCCAAGCAAGCTGGGACCCGAATCCCCCTGTCCTCTTCTTCCTCCCCTGACGTGTCTGAGGATAGGTACGAGTGTATCACAGGGTCCTCGTGCCCTAAATATAACTATAATGTGTACAGCAGTAGACATATCCCCCAACAGTCCTGGTTTTTGTGGGACAGTCACGGTTTTTGGGAAGCTCTCACGTGGCAACTTTGCAATTCTCAGCCGACTCCTTTAATAGAACCAAATAATGTACGTCTACAAATATGTTTAAAACAAAAATGGGAAGATTGTAATTTACGGATGACGTGAGTTGTAGCCCTCAAAATTTACTAAGAAGGGGAGGGGCTTTAAAAAAAAATTGTTTAAAAAAAAATAAATGTACCGGTATTTTTTTTAGCATGGGCAAAAAGCGCTTCTATTGATTTTCACTTTCATACCACTGAATGGCTGCTTTTAACGGCTAATCAGTGGCATGAAAAAGGGACTGCGGGTGTTGTACTGCAGCTTCTCCTAAATCATTTTTCCTACAGGTTGAAGAATCCATGTGAAACTTGATCAGTCCCTTTTATCTTTTGCATCTATGAATATTTTAAGTACGTGTATAGGCAGGGCCCTACTCGGTATAATGAGGTGGCCCCGGCACTTTAAGGCTGGCGGCTGCCTAATGACCACGCGCTTTCATGCTCACGTAGCATGCGGCCAGACATACTGCGCCATAGCCACACACAGCAGCATATCGGGTGCGTACGGAGCAATGTCTGGCAGCGGCCCACCCGCCATTTACCCGCCAGGTGGCCAGTCCAGGCCTGTGTACAGGTCTTTTTATCAGGCCTCCTGATGCATTCAGCTGTTCCCCTAATGGTGATTTTGTTGTTACAGAAAATGTTGACTGCCATGACTTGACCGATTTATTGGCTTTCCGGAAACCGTGGTATACGGATCTTTTTTTTGTGTGTGTTCAGGCTGCAGCGTCGGGGCTGACCTATGTCGGGGTAAAAGTGATCACCACCTACAAGCAATATGAGAACTTCCTGGGGAACACGTACATCATGCTGCCGGCCGTGATCATCCTGTGCGTAGCCGTCGCCATGTTCTTCATCGGCTTTCTCGGCTGCTGCGCTACAATGAGTGAATCCGCCTTCTGCTTGGGATGTGTGAGTATGTTGCGTTAATGTAGAGATGCGTACCTCCCAACTGTCCTGTTTGCCCGGGGCAGTACCGATTTACAAACATGGCAGCATGGACCACAGTCACATCTTCATCATGACAATCCCCCAGGGCATTTGAGCTTCACTTCTAACCATGCGCACAACAATGGTGTGGCGCTTCCAACACCGGAGATGTTGGGGGTGCGAATGTGGACTGCCGAGGCCTTTAGCCTCACTCATCATATACCTCTTGCCCCTTGGGTAACCGTAATGGGGTGAATTTGGCCACCAGCCATAGCCATACCCGAGAACCCTCTGGCCTTCGCCCGGAGGCTCCGGGTAAAGTGCCACTTCTCCGGGTCGCAGGAGCGGCGTCCAGCCACGCCCACTTCTGCCAAATTCTCCACCCCTATTAAAATTAAGGTATTTGGGCTATATATATGCCCATGTATGTAGATGGCCCCACCCACACATGGCATAAAACTGCCCAATTGCATCATAAGCCCTACCCCTCATGAAGCCGCTCCCCTCAAGGCATTGTCATTACGCACTCAACAAGCATGTGTAGTAGATATATTTGCATACATTAGAGTGTAAGCTCTTCTTCGTTCCTTATGTATTCATATCTATTGTACACCGATCACAATGTTTTTTTTTTTCTAAATAAATCGTAGAGCGCTAAGTACAAGATGCACTAAATAATTAAAAATATATAAACATGCACTATGTGCCGGTCATCACCTGGCAGAGAAGGTTTTATTTCGGTGGAGAGGGAGCGGCAGACAGATTTAGGAGGAGAGAAGAGAAAGGGGATGGGAGAGAAACATTTAAATACATAAAAAGAGTGCAGGACGGAAGGTTATTGCAAAAGGAGGACAATGTTACAACAAGAGGCCCGAATCTAACACTAGGGTCAGAATGTAAGGATGTTTTACTTTAAGAGGGTGGTTGATAAGTGGAACAGCTCTCCAGCCAAGGTGGTAGAGGTTAATACAGTGAGGGAATTCTAAAAAAATGGGCTAGATGGATTGAAAATGAAATTGTACGTTTCTTTATCTTGCTTCCCTTGCAGCCTTTAAATGCCTTAAACAATATGGAGCACCCGTATACTAAGCACGGTCTGCCAAAGGCTCATTTTCTTTGTTCTCTACCCAAATGTTTAGTTCATGTTCCTGATCACGGCCATATTTGCCGCGGGAGTGACTGCCCTCGTCCTAGGACTTGTGTACAAAGACAAGGTAAGGTACTCATTTTGTGTTATTCCCGATAATTGTTACAGAAAAGACAAAATCTGTTTCAACCGCTCTTCAGTTTTGTCATTTATTTATTTATTTGTATAAAAAAATTTACTTTTAAGACTAGAAAATGAATTTAAAAAATCGTATCAATGCTGGTATAACATGGAATAATGACCCAGTATAAATACCCTTTGGAAGTCGTATTAACGGGGTATAAATTACCTTATTCTATTTTAATTTTTTTAAATATTTAATTTGTTAATAAATATCTTACCATAAACCTGAAGGATACAAACAAAGTAAAGTAAAAAAAAAACATATTACAGTAGGGGAGGAGATTAAAAAAAAAAACGTTAGCTAGAAAGTGATTGGATGGTTTGGATTGGATGGCTGTAATTCGTACAATAGTTAAATTGTCTGATTTTGACCGTTTTCCAAATATCCACAACTCCACCAACATCTATCAGACGTAGTCAAGTCACTGCCGTGATTAACCATTGGGGTGGTATAGTATCCCATTTTAGGCCTATAGCCAGTGGTGTATTCTTGCCTAGGGGACTAGACCTAGGGGCCACATACGGGCTCTCAGACTCCCAGGCGTGCTGCTTCTTCTTTGGTCAGTTGAGGGGGGGCTCAAATCTCCCTTGTAACTGGTCCGTCTACACTATGTGTCCTCACTCCCCGACGCACATGCTTCAGACTGAGGTATGATGTCATATCCTGGCGGTTAGCGTGGTAGATTGTCGGTATGGCGGTAAGTGGAAGAGGGCAGCTGGGGTTTTGCCCAACGTCAGGCCTAGGCATACCTGGGAACATCCAGGGTACGGCTACCCGGAGCCCTTCCTTTTCAGGAACTCCGTCCCACTGATGTCGGTGGGCGGTCCCACAGAAACAAGCCCATTTTTGGAAGGGAAGTGGGCGGGGCATAGCTTGTGCGGCAACGCCTCTCCCGCAACCCTGAGTTTGTTCGTGGTGAGCTGGAGAAGCGGCGCTTTACCCGGCTTACACCCGGAGAATTGACTAGAAATATTGATAAATTGCAGAGTTTTCCATCTGTTCTCTGTGCTACAGAATGTGCGCAGATCACAAGATATATAAATGCATCATTTTTCTTATTTTAGGGAAGTTGGCATTAATCTCACAATAACTGTCTGTTTTATCTCAGATAAATCCCGAACTGGAGAAAAACATGAACAACCTTTTCCAGGAATACGATGGGAAAAACGTTCAGAGCTCAGCTGTCGATTTTATTCAAGAACAGGTAATAGAATGAATTAGAGGGGATTTAAACACGCATGGGATCGGCATGCGGCTCCTGAATCTAAGACGTGAACAAAGACTGAATGAAAATATGTTAAATGTAAAAAATATATATATTTTTCCCCCTAATTTCCCAATTAACAACCAGTGCCAAGTATATTGCGTTTTATATATATATATATATATATATAATTTATTTTTATTACTTTTTTTTTTTTTTTTTTTTTTTTTTTTTACAGCTTGTGTGTTGTGGAGTCAAAAATTACACATCCTGGAGGACTGGTAAATGGCATACACTGAGCGCCAACGACTCCGCGCCGCTGAGCTGCTGTAAAAAGAACTCCACAAACTGTGACGGAAGCCTGTCTCTCCCAGACCAACTAAACACGGAGGTGAGAAAACCGCTTTCCTGCCAAGTCACGCCGCAGAAAGCCGGCAGAGATATTATCTGTAGAAACATTGACTTTATTGGTAAAGTTAACAATATTTGTACAATGTCCTAAAGCCTTTTCATAGAATTTTCTTTTACCAAATTAGCATTGCTGCCGGCAGATTTGCATACAAAATATATACATAGCTATGTACAGAGACAATATAAAAATAGTTAATTGATCAAGCCGAAATATATATGCAAACTCTGCCCGATGTTTCGACCCAGAGTTGTTCTTCATCAGAGCCGAGTAATTTATTACTTTGTTAAATCTGTGTACTGACACTAGGTGGCGCTCTTTACAGGTAAAATCACCACTAGGCGTTGCATACGATCCCTTTAAAACCCAAATTCATTTTAATATTATTATTTATTTCCATAGCGATTCTTACAGTCCCTACATTCAAAATTTGCTTGCAGGTGACTGCACTTGCCTCCCGGAGACTCCCGTGTAACGGGTGCAATTTACACCCCCTGGGGTAGTTTCAGCAAGTCAGGGTTCTCTCAGTACCTGATTCATTCTAGAACCTGTTGGGATTTCGTATGAATCCCTTGGCGTTGCTTGCAGCCATAGGTAACATTAATATTAAGCGTGTTTTATTTGCTTTTGTCCCGTAACAGGGTTGCGAAATGAAGCTTGAAACGTTGATTCACAAAGTCCTGAGCTATTCCCTGCTGGTCATCCTTGGATTTGTTATTGTGGAGGTAGGTTTACTGTACATCTCCTGTAATCGTATTTATTCATTCGCTTATGCTTTATGAACACTGTGTTCCGTTGCATGTTCTAGATTCAGTAGATCTTTAAATCTTGCCATTTAAAGGAACGTTAAACCCTGCCTTCATCGTAAGGCAATTAGGAGATCTTGGTAAATATAATACTACCAAAAGTAGTCCGCATCCCTCTTTCTATGACCTCACCAAGAGAATGACGCCTAGCCTTTTTAACGAAAAATAATATAAATTATGGTATTAAAGCTGACTTTATTTATTGGATATTTTATTAGCATTTTTTAGGATTTGCTAGAAAAGGGATACCTAAATGGGCGGCAGTTCGTAAACTGTACCCTAAATTTTTGTTAAGTCACTTAATGTACCTCTGAGGTCCAAGATTTATTTCATGCAAACATTGTAAGGGTTAATAAGCAGTTAGTCTGCTTTGTCCACCAAAAACACCGTCCAATCCAAGATTGTTACATTTTGTTTTTAAATAAATGAAAATATACACTGTGTTTTACATGTGATATAAAAAAAGTTAGTTGTAGGTAGTTTTTAATCAATAATGTACGGTAAGCAAGTTTTACTTTACACAGAAGGTGGTAGATGCGTGGAACAGCCTTCCAGCAGAAGTGGTAGAGGGTAATACATTGAGGGTATTAAACATGCATGGGATAGACATACGGCTCCTGAATCTAAGACGAGACCAACGACTGATTAAGGTTTGAGTCTTTACAGCAGGAGAAACGAGCCGACTGGATGGGGCCGAATGGGATTTAGTTTTGCTAATATCTGTAATTCTTGTGAGTAATCTTTGAATGTTGCCTCCTGCCAACCGTTTGCTTTTTTCTTACAGTTATGTGGAATGATAAGCATGTGCGTCATCTTTTGCCGGGACTCCCGGGATGGATACCAACTTCTCTGAACTAAATGACATGCAAAGATAACAACAACAAAATAAATGAAAAAAATCACTTTTCAAGATTTGATGATAAATAGAATTGTATTAAGCGTTTCGATTTTTTTTTTTTATTATTTTTTTATTTTTTTTTCCGGAACAGTCACATGTCCCGCGGTATAATAAAGGGAGACTTTTCTTTTTGCTGCTTTTTTCAATGTATCGGGCAACGTAATAATGTAGCATGATGATTTACTATGAGACCTTATACCTGATTGTAAAAAGAACTGTGGTTTTTGAAATAAAATATTTAAAAATTCCAATATTCTGTATGATATTTCAATGACAAAAATAGAAACTGGATGATATTTTTATTATGATGAAATAAGGGGGTTTTTATGTTCTTTATGCTTCACAAAAATTGGCAGAGCGGGGCGCCTTTTTACCGTCCTTTTTTTTTTCTTTCATTCTAATTATGATGAAATAAAATTATTACATTTTTGATCTTTTTGCTATGGATTTTTTAATGGTTGACGGTAGAGACTGGCAAGCAGCAGCTGGGTGAGTGAATAACCAGCATTCTTTAAATATTGCTGATAGGAATAAGTTAAGGAGACCTGCTTTACTTGAAATAAAAAAAAATGACGTGTCTGTGGTATACGTACTGCCAGTCAGTTCCAGCACTGGCTCTTCAAGCATTCCTCGGGGGTGGGCCTAATAACCTGAGTGTACCCATTGATTTAAATATGCCTGTTTTTTTGCCACTGAAAGGCCTGATTCCTTCTTAAGAAAGGCTAAAATGGTCCTGTGCAATGTATACGTCAATACGTAAGGTGACTCATAAACATAGTTGGCTTTGCGAAGTTAAGACATACTGAAATGTACTAAAAGAAGTTTTTCAAACAAAAAAAGAAAGAAAAAAAAAAACGAACAAAAGAAATGATAATAATGCTATATGGAGACTAATAGAAGCTCAAAGCGCCTATTTCATTTGCTTATATGGTAGCCTAACCTTTGCCAAGAACCATAACTTTAAGTAGCCGAAGAAGTGAAGTTGTGGAGGCTGCGGTGTTGGTCCTGGAAAGGATTTTTGGGACAGGTCGTTAATGGCATGGCGACAGGCGGCAGTGCCCCTCATTAAGATTGTTGGTGATGGCTCCCTAGGGGCAGGATCCATTAGGATCGTAATGTTAGCTCATGCCGGTCCACCTGCTAGTGTAATGTTACGGTAATGCCGGCATGCGTTCTGTTGGCATGATGCCGTAACTTATGAGATTTTATTTAAGCGTGCCTTATGACTTATGAGGTCATAAAATGGTTATTATTGTTGCTGTTATAAAATGTATGAATGCTTGACAGAGTTAGTGTTAAGCTGAGTTAATCATTCTATAGATACCAACGCAAGAATGAAACGCTGCGGCCGCACACAATCCAACGAAATACTACTATCTCTGGGTGTATTTTTGAGTGAATGAATCCTACGCGTGATGCGCGGTCATAAAACAAACATGTATATAAACAGCTAAAAGTGAAATAAAATACGCTATTCTCCTTTAAAGTAAATAAAAACTGACTCGGTTACATAAAGCGCTGTAAACATTGTCATATACAGGGCTAGGCTGGGGATACCCTAAGTGGCCCTGATCAGCAGCCACCAAACGGCGTATGTTTAAAGGGGCAAAGCTGGCACAGGCAAACTGTTTAGGGGCAGAGGTGGCACAGGCAGGTTGTTGAGGGGGGATAGATAGCACAGGCAAACTGTTTAGGGGCAGAGGTGGCACAGGCAGGTTGTTGAGGGGGCAAAGATAGCACAGGCAAACTGTTTAGGGGCAAAGGTGGCACAGACAGACTGTTAAGGGGCCTGTGGTTTCTAGTTATGCCCCTGGGGTAACGTGTGGGCACATGAGGTCAACCACACAATGAGATATATGGGGCTGATGTCCAAATATTTCCAGGGTTACTTTTCATTACCAGTCCGGCCCTGCTTAAATATGATCACAACAGGACAGAATATGAAGAACTAACCGTGTGACACAGAGAATCGTCACTTTTACCGTGGGATTAGGTCAAAACCCCTGAAGCTTAGGGGCAAACCCTGAGAAGTCCTAGCTATGGTTATTGCCCCTGCTCTGAAAAACACCAGTGTCTCTTGACCCGACTTGGCTGCCCTTGCCCTATGATTTTGCAATTACAATTATTAACCTTTGCTCTGTAGATAACAGATAATAAAAGCTCTCCCGCTCGCTGAGCTCCAAAAGGTATCTACCAGCAGTGAGTATATTTTCTGTTTACTAGTTTACCACTAATGAGGTTTATACTTTATTTTTACCTAGAAAAATCCTCATTTTTACCATAGTTATTCTTTATGTATGTAGCATATTCATGCTGCGTGCTCTTTTTATATTAGATCATTTAGGGGTCTCAAACCTTATATATATATTTACATATATACACTTGAGATATACTTATAATCTATCATGAATTTTGAGAGCTTTTGTAAAAACATATTGACAGTTTCGGGATATATTTTAAAAATATCTCAATATATGAAATATATAACATATATACTACATAGATTATATAATATATAGTGTTATATAGTATTTGAGGCTAAACTACTATATGTTTTCTTCCCGTATACTTTTTTCTAGGGTTATAGCAGTTTGCTATAAACAGTTTCTATATTTTTTTAGTACATTAGATCTTGTCTTACCGTGTAGCATATGTGTCAGTGTTACAATGTGTCTGTTTATTACCTCGTTGTATTATTGTACAGTGTATCTGGCTGTAGATGGGTTGTGTTGCGTCAATGTGTAGTATATGTGTATATTCTGGAGGTGAAAGTCAAAGTGGTAACAAACACAAAGCCTTCTTATATGAAAAGTAAGCTTTGAAGTATTTTTATCTTAAAGGGACACTCCCTGGGAGCCCCCTAAACAATCAATGCATTCAGAACCCCCTCATACATTTGTAAGGGGGACACCGTGTATTTTCAGTGCATATGATAGCTGTAGGGTCCCTTTAAAAGTTGGAGGAAACTCATTATATAAACGACTTCTGCATGGTTTGATCCTTTACGACAGCGCGGAGAGTGTGGGGCACGCGGACCCCGGCAAACAGGAGATATATATTTGGCCAAACGCATTTTGAGCTGGGTGGCAGGGAAACGTATACCCGGACCCTGCTGAATGCATTTCCAAAAATCATCATTTATGAGAGACGTGGGTGTGAAGATTGCAAGCTTGTGAGTCGAGTCTCTCCACCTAATGTATCGGTTTGTCTGTCACTTCTGGTCTTGTCAGAACTCTTGAATATATGTATTGTATGAAGCGCTGCGTAGATTGTTGGCGCTATATAAATAAAAGATAATAATAATAATAATGTGAGGGCTGGAGTGTCGTTTTTACAATCGTAAATCCTTATAGCTGTAGTTTGCATTTATTGTAAACAGCGTATCAAGGCAGCATTTCCTTCTCCGCTCCACCTCTCCCAGTCGGCCTTCCCTCCCGTGCCCTCGTATCTCTCCACCCTTTCTCTTTTCCTCCGCTCGGTGTATTTCCCGGGAGTTATGTAAGTATAACGTCTTGGCACCGTGCCTTGGCTGCACGCCACGTGAATGTCAGGTTTTACTAAGGCCGCTGCGAGAGAACACTGCTGTCCGCCGTGGGCTTTAACTCAGAGGAGTGTAACACAGTTGTGCTGCCGTCGCGTATCGCTGGATTTTTTGTATTATAATCACAAACAGGCCCAATCTTTGCATGTATTTTTAATTGAAGAGATTATTTAAAGGGGCGGTAATGAGAAATCATGTTTTATCATCACCCTTTTGATAAAAGTCTTTTTTTAAAGTAGTCTTTTCATTTAATAAAAGACTCATTTTCAGTGTCATGATCCTACCCAGGCTGCGGAGTTGCATAGCTTACTCTTGTTTCAGTTTCTCTGTTTAGCTTCGATCCATTCCTGGTTTTCTTTTTGCTCCGTTCTGATCTTCCATTCCTTGCTTCTGCTTCAGTTCTTTGCTTCAGCTCTGTTTCCTTTATAAGTTGTGCCCAACCTGTATGTTCTGTTTGTCTCAGTCTGCAGTCTACGGGTATGTCTCAGTGCTGTGTGTTTGTAGTTCATGTTTGGTTTGTTTCGTACCACTGTCAGCAGGGATTAGCGTTAGGACCCACCGTCATTGGAGTACTTTGGTGTAGTGGTGGGCTAAGCATACAATGGCCATATGATGTGACGGAATCTCCAATTGTTATCACATAGTTCTAGGCTAGTTTCTGTATTCATGTTTGTCTGTCTCTTATGTACCTTTACCCTTCTTCCTTGTATCATCTGAGGATTCTGGTTCCTCTCTCCTCTCCCCATGTCCTAGTTAATATGGCCTATCCTTGCTTAAAGGAGAAGTGTCTGATGATTCCGGCTCCTCACTCCTTCCCCTGTGTTCCTTGCCTTGTTCCCTGTCCTTTGTTGTGCCCTGTATCATGTATGTCTTGTCTGGTTATGTTTCGTGCCTGGTCTCCCTGTTCTTTGCTCTGTCCCTTGCTTGTTATGTTTCTGCTATATCCTTTGCTTAGCTTCCATACTCCCTGCCTGCAGCATCCCGCACGTGATTCTAGTGATATGTTTCATGCCTGCTCCAGGGTGCCTGCAGGATATCACTTTGTTTCATTTTGGACTACATCTGCTGCTATGTCAGGGCGCTGGTATGTGGCTGCACAACCCTAGGTGCTCAACACCTGGGTGAGTGTGGTCGCCCTGCAACCAGGCCCTGTCCAACTCCACTACTGCACTGTGACTCCTGCACACAATCTTTGGGCGCGCTGGGTCCTTTCAGTCATCTGTTTGGACCTGGTTCGTGACAGCCAGACACTGATGGTGGTACACCATAACTTACTCTCTCTATCACTATCTCCCTAACGTTTGTGGAGAGGGTTGTGCAGAGACTCCTCTGTTCCAAAGACCTGCTTTGTATGCCCCCTCAAAGTGCCCAAGGCAAATGGATCACTCGCCTCACTGGCCCTGCACGTACCTGAGGCATAAATATGTGGCCATATCTTGCGAAGCTATTGCTTAGATGATCAACCTTCTTAACCCTGTGATATAGGCTACCCCGATGTGACCTGAGAGCCACTTGTTAGGATCTAACTAGTCCCCTTGTACAAGAAGGTAGTGGGCAGCGCAAAGTCCGACATAACGAGTTAATAGTAGACCAACCTGTAGAAGATGGGGCAGGATATGGTAAACTGGAGTCTTAAGCCAACAGAAATGTTAGTGGCTCTTGGCAGTTGGCAAGGTTGGAGAGTTATGTAAGGTGGCAAGGATTATATTAAACAGATCCACAAATGAGGTCAGAGAGCAGGTTAATCTCTTAACTATAAAATAATACGCTAAGGAAATCGTTCTTTGCAGCCATGCATTCAAACCTTCAGTTGAACCTCACTGTTAACTTAACGAGATTCATTAATAAGTTCAACTCTTTATTTCTTCACTCCTTGTGACGTGCGTCTCTTGGGTATTTACCGCCAGTTAAAGAATATAGTGTATTCACTTTGAGTGATGCCTGTATTCCTCAGACAGACCTATGTCTATGATCTAAAGGATGTTTTATTATTATTTTCTGCTTATTTTATTATTAATTATTTTCTGATCATCTTGTAAAAATCCTGGTTTACGAGACAATGATTACTTTTGTTTCTTAATAGCCCCATTCTTTACTTCGGTCAGCCTGTTGGAAACATTCTCCTCCTGGATCTGCAGCACCATCCTTGAAGTTCAGACATGATCGGTCTCACAGCCACACCGGAGATAGCGCTGGCAGATGAACCGGTGCGGATCCGTGCATGGGGTTTGCCACCACAACAGCTCATTACTCTAAAAGCCTGGCTGAAGGATGAGAAAGGAAAGATATTCCGTTCCCAGGCTTTTTACAAAACCGATACGGAGGGGAAAGTGGATCTAGATCGTACTCCTGCCATCGGTGGAGATTTTCAAGGTGTTTGTCCCATGGGGCTTTTCTGGGCTCTGAAACCAGTCACCCCCTTCCTAAGGCTGATGAAACGAGATGTCATAGGAAGTCCATTTCACGTCCACCTAGAGCTCTATCCCAACATGGTCTTTTTCTCAGATTCTGAAGACCCTCCTGCTGTCAAAACAGTTCTCGAGCGGTGGTATGTGACTCCTGGGGTGCAAAGAATTCAGATCAGAGAAGGAAGGGTCAGGGGGGCTCTCTTCCTTCCCCCAGGTAAGAAACTGTCCTCCATTATATCTGTTGTGAGACCAAATGGCTTGCATGCGTGAAGAATGCTATAATAATAATAATGATAAATAAAAATACAAACACAGCAGAACAATAGCTTAACGAGAGGGGAGCCCATGGACTCTTGAGGTACTCCTCGGTATGTGAAGAGCAGTTAAGGGAAGTAGCGTCCCCAGTCTCTGAGACTAAGTGAAGGTTCAGAGCATCTGTCTCAAGGCTCCGTTGGTCTGAGGATGATACATAGTGGTTTAGCCAAGGGTCCCATAATGTCTATAGCTACCCGCTGGAAGGGTTCTCCTATAATAATAAAGGGGTTGCCTCTTTTGCCTCCATTGACAGCTGCAACAAAAGATCTTGCCATTGCAAGATATTCTGGGCCAGAAAAATGGCCGGGTAAGCTGGTACTCCATGCGCTTGGCTCTCAGATGTCCACGCAAAGGAATCTCATGAGCCAGTGCCAGGACAGCGGTGCTGTGCCGGTAGGAAACTACAAGCTGGGTATGGGAATCAATATTTATTATTGAGTCGTTAATGTATTCATCGTATTCTTTAGGTGAGGGTCCCTTCCCAGGAGTCATTGACATGTTTGGGGGTGTCGGAGGATTGGTTGAGTTTCGAAGCGGTCTCCTTGCCAGTCGTGGATTTGCGTCCCTCGCTTTGGCTTACTTTGCTTATGACGACCTGCCAAAATTCCTGGGATCAATAGATTTAACATACTTCGAAGAAGCTGCTCAAATCCTTCTGAGGAACCCAAAAGTAAGACGTCTTTAATTCTGATACAAAATGATGAAGTAAAAAAATAAGCAGAGAGCATTTACCGCTATACATGCCGGAGGGATCTGATTGGTTTATTGGTTAAGAGATGATATATTTTAACCAATTACTATACATCATGCGTGATTTTTAAATACAGCCATGTATTCTTTGTAGATCGTATGTCTCGGTTGTACAGAACATCGGTTGTTTCAGATAGACCTAAAACATATAAGAACTGGAGCATTAAAGTGTTACCGTGTCGGAAAGCAAGGACAAGATCACGCTGATTTTCTGGAAGTGGAATAGCCTCCCAGCAGAAGTGGTAGAGGTTTATACAGTGAGGGAACGTAAATATTACGGACAATTTATAAGAATCGTCGGTGAGAATCACATCAGGGAGTTCAATGATTCCAGTCCTTTGTTACATAGTTACATAGTTATATAGGCTGAAAAAAGACATGCGTCCATCAAGTTCAGCCTTTCCTATATCTGTTAATTTGTTGCTGTTGATCCAAAAGAAGGCAAAAAAACCCCAGTTTCACTCTTTCCAATTTTGCACTAACCAGGGAAAAAAAAAATCCTTCTTGACCCCAAAATGGCAGTCGGATTTCTCCTTGGATCAATAAGCTGTTTCCCCATAATTAAAGATTATATCCCTGAATATTATGTTTTTCCAGGTATCCATCCAGTTGCAGTTTAAACGTCTGTACAGACTCCGATAAAACTACCTCTGCAGGCAGAGAATTCCACATCCTTATTGTCCTTACTGTAAAAAACCCTCTCCTCTGCTTTAGACTAAATCTCCTTTCTTCCAGTCTAAATGCATGACCACGTGTCCTGTGCATAGTCCTGTTTATGAACAGATTTCCACACAATGGTTTGTATTGGCCCCGAATATATTTATATAACGTTATCATATCCCCTCTGAGGCGACGTTTTTCTAAACTAAACAGATTTAAATTAGTTAACCTTTCTTCATAACTATAGTGCTCCATTCCTTTTATTAATTTTGTAGCCCGCCTCTGCACCCTTTCTAGTGCTATGATATCCTTCTTTAGAATAGGTGCCCAAAATTGCACAGCATATTCAAGGTGCGGCCTTACCATTGATTTATACAGAGGCAAAATTATATCTTTATCCCGCGACCTGATGCCCATTTTTATACACGACAATACCTTACTGGCCTTAGCAACCGCAGACTGACATTGCACATTGAGGCCTAGTTTGTTGTTTGTATTTTGTTCCAGGTGTTGAGTGACGGAGTTGGGGTTGTAGCTGTGTGTAAAGGAGCAGAAATCGCACTGGCTATGGCTTCCTATCTGCCCCAAGTGAAGGCCACCATCTGCATCAACGGAACCAACGCTATAAACGGGACCGTTCTGACCTATAAAGATCTGTGCGTCGAAGGAATTCCATATGAGGTAGAAAAAGTTCTGGTGACGGACATCGGAGCCATGGACATAAGTCACATGATGGCCGATACGAGGTCACCAGAATACCAAGACTCGATACTGCCTCTGGAGAAAGCTAAAGGTCCCATCCTTTTCCTGGTAGGAGAAAAAGACCATAATTATGACAGCTTGAAATTTGCCAAGGAAGCATTAGCCAGGGCAAATAAATTCGGCAAGAGTAATGTATACGTGCGTTCGTTCCCTGGAGCGGGGCATCTGCTGGAGCCACCGGGAGCACCGTTTTGTATGGTGTCCCAATCTCCCTTCTTCCCCCTTCCGTTGATGTGGGGAGGAGAGCTCCTGGCGCATTGCAGGGCGCAAGATACATGCTGGAGCGAGACACAGGACTTTCTCCGCACGAATATAACGAGGCCCAGGCAAAGTAAGCTCTGAAAGAAGACGGCGAGACAAGTCTACGTTCAGCAGTCAACGGGAATGGCTTCTTTGAAGCAAATCCCTAGTTTCTGGGGAAATAAAAGCTCTTTTGTTTTTAGCACGGGGGACACTTCTTCCTTTAGGCAACGTTATATTATTGTGAACAAAATAAATGATTCATATTGTGCCCCAGATTATACAAATGATGCAATAAACCCAAGTGTGGAACACTTTGGATATTACCCATTGTACCGCACTACGGAATTTGCTGGCGCTATATAAAACAATAAATAATAATAATAATGGTTCTCTTATTTTCCAATCCGACATCTGATTCTGAGGCTTATATGTAGGTACCTCTTGTTTTTCGCTTGAGTTTATTCATCCGTGACTTCCGGGGGGGTTCCTAATATTTTAATTCAACAGTCATTTTTAAAAAATTCATTATTTTTTTTGGTAAATGTGGAAGGCGCTGGGTATGACCTTGTGGGAAGGCCTCCTAAGGATAAAAATTCTGCTTCTGAGTTATGTGGGTCGCACCTGATATCCAGTGCAACACATTAGTCGGTAGTCAACAAATAAGATACATCTAGTTCCTGATATCACTGTGGCCCGTGACATCATCACCTGGGAAAGCCCCGTTATAGTCTGGCAAAGGCAAATAGCGTAGTCAAAAGCAGTTCCAAGGTCACAGGCAGGCAGTGTAGGTTCAGAAACGAGGTATCAGAGCAGAGGTCAAAGTCCAGGAAATCAGGCAAATACTCACAGCGCATCCAGAAGCAAAAACAACAACTAGATACTGGGCTGGAGGTGAGGTTGATCTTTTAAAGCCTGATGATGAGGCCAGGTGAGAGAGGCGGGGTCCAGTCCAGAACAGAACTAGGTGATGACATAGTGATTTTTAAGTCCAGCTGGGCCTCTTAAAGGGGTGGCCACGCCTTGCGGTCTGTGGTACTCTAGGTGATGCCTGACAGACATCTACAAAATTATGTTGGCAAGAATATTTATTGCACCAATTTGTAAACTGTATGTCAACTGTAAACAACAAGAAATCTGAAAAAATTAATTAATAACTTATAAGTAAAATAAACACGTTTAAATAACATTTACTTAACATATAATAGTGCTTTCTTTAATAACCCTCCAAAAAAAAAACGGCGTCCACATTGCCCACATAGAACCTGACCAGCACCCAAATTACACACACATAGGACGTGCCATCTTTGCCCCCAAACAGCCCAGCATGAGTCAGCATTGTTCCCAAACAGCCGAGTGTACGCCATCTTTGTCCCATAAACACGCTACCTGTGCCATCTTTGTCCCATAAACACGCTACCTGTGCCATCTTTGTCCCATAAATACCCTGCTTATACCATCTTTGCCTTTTTGACAAATCAACTATACACCTATGATTAACACAAACACTTTTACAGTCACTCACTAATTCACTTTCATTCACACAATTCATTCACACAATAATTTATTCTTTCACACAAATTATTTACACATATTCATTGATGCATTCTCACAAATTCATTAATTCTCTCACTCATTCACACAATTCATCCACACATTCATTTTCCCTCTCTCATTCTGACTCTTTATTCCAATATTCTTGCTACCCTCCTTTCTCCCTATCTACCCATTCTCACCCCCTTCTGCCCTATCTGCCCCTTCTCACTCCCTTCTCCCTATCTACCCCCTCCTAACTATCTACCCTTTCCCCCCTTTGAAGTTCACTTACCTTTCAGGAGTCCTGCGGTGGGGGTGCAAGGCCTCTGTCTCCCAGCTCTGCCACTGTATGGAACAGCATAGAGTGATGGGAGTTATGATGTACTTTAGAGCATAATTATATAATGAAAAAGACGTTGGAAATTGTACAGCATAACACCCATCACTCTCACACACTTACCAATCCACACTTACCATTCCACAGATTCCACACATAACAATCCACGGATTCCACACATACCAATCCACTCTCACTGTCACTCTCACTGAATGATTTCCTACTTTTCCTCTTTTCTTCTTTCAGCAGTCAGCTACTCTTCTTCCTCTTCGCTCCGCTTCTTCTGTCTTCTTCCGGGTCAGAGGGCACGGACAGCGGTGGGCGCAGCTTCAGTGTTGTGCGCAGGGATCTGACAACAAACCCCGGCGCACAGCAGCAGTTGCCGCGCGGATCGCAAGGGAGCGGTATCGGAGGTCTTTAACAGACCTCCGGCTCCCTTGAGTGATTTTAAGCCGGTTCAAGGGAACCGGACAGTAATGGCACCCCCCTGATGAGCGGCACTGCCCCCCCCGCCCCCCGCTAGGTACGCTACTGGACGTGGTTATGAAGATTGCAAGCTTGTGAGCCGAGTCTCTCCACCTAATGTATCGGTTTGTCTGTCACTTCTCGTCTTGTCAGACCCCTTGAATTTATGTATTGTATGAAGCGCTGCGTAGATTGTTGGCGCTATATAAATGAAAGATACTTATAATAATAATAATAATATGAGGGCTGGATCCTAAATCCTTATAGCTGTAGTTTGCATTTATTGTAAACAGCGTATCAAGGCAGCATTTCCTTCTCCGCTCCACCTCTCCCAGTCGGCCTTCCCTCCCGTGCCCTCGTATCTCTCCACCCTTTCTCTTTTCCTCCGCTCGGTGTATTTCCCGGGAGTTATGTAAGTATAACGTCTTGGCACCGTGCCTTGGCTACACGCCGCATGAATGTCAGATTTTACTAAGGCCGCTGCGAGAGAACACTACTATCCGCCGTGGGCTTTAACTCAGAGGAGTGTAACACAGTTGTGCTGCCGTCGCGTAGCGCTGGATTTTTGTATTACCGGTATAATCACAAACAGGCCCAATCTTTCTATGTATTTTTAATTGACGAGATTATTTAAAGGGGCGGTAATCAGAAATCATGTTTTATCATCACCCTTTTGATAAAAGTCTTTTTTAAGTAGGCTTTTCATTTAATAAAAGACTCACCCCCCCCCCGGCCGACTCACACATTCGACTGTAATAGAGTTACCAAACAGGTTGTGGCGTTGGTTCCGGAAAGGATTTTTAGGACAGGTCGTCAATGGGATGGCGACAGGCGGCGGGACGTCTCAATAAGCTTGCTGGTGATGGCTTCCTAGGGGAAGGATCCATTAGGGAACGTAATGTTACGGTAATGTTACGATAGTGACGGCATGCATTCTGTTGGCATGATGATGCCATTAATGAGATTTTATTTAAGCGTGTCTTATGACTTATGAGGTCATAAGGTGGTTATTGTTGTTGTGATAAAATGTATGAATGCTCGACAGAGTTAGTGTTAAGATGAGTTAATCATTCAATAAGTTGGCGCGTCGGAATGTTGCACCAACGCAAGAATGAAGCGCTGCGGCCGCACACAATCCAACCAAATACTTCTGTCTCTGGTTTGTATTTTTAAATGAATGAATCCTATAAGCGATAAAAAAACACATGTATATAAACAGCTAAACATTAAATACTGTGAATAAGATACATTATTCTCCTTGTGGCCGCACGGATCCAGGAGTAAGTATGGGGCTCGAAGGAGTACGTATGGGGTGGGATCAGCCAGAGACCCACTGGGCATGTGCCCCAGAGGGCCAGCGCAAGCCAGGTGATATATATCAGTGTGCAAGTAATAGCTAATGAGAGACACACAAACAATAAAATGCTTTATAAGTAAATAACACCACCCAGCATGTCCGTGTCGGCGATCCACACCCTATTTTTGAAGGAATAATTTTTGAGTCATTCTATTGAATAGATTTGAAGGCATAATGGACAACAAAGAATTGTTTGTACTTAAAATAACAGTCCAGCTTTTTAGGCATTATCACCATACCTGGCACACACTGAGAAGCTTGAAATATTAACCCTTTAATAGCCCATCAGGAACATTCTATTTAGTGGCTCTCCAAATGTGTCACCCAAATGGCTCTAAAACCCATCCTAATGAAAACTTTGGCTTACCATTACTCAAAGATACCCTTAATTGAGTGACCTGTGTTGAAGCAGGGATATCAACCATAACATAGGAGCAAAGGCAATAACTGGTAGTCTTACATGCAGGGTCAGACTGGCCTACCAGGAAATGAATGCATGAATGAGTGAGTGAGTGAGTGAGTGAATTAATGTATAAGTCTTTGGAGGCAGACTTTGCACAGGCAGGCTGTTTAAGTGGCAGAAGTGGCACAGGCAGGCTGTTTAGGGGGCAGAGCTGGCACAGGCAGGCTATGTTTGGAGGCAGAGGTGGCAAAGGCAGGCTGCCCTGCCAGTGAGACGAGTGATGCACGTACCTGAGGCATAAATATGTGGCCATATATTGCTAAGCTATTGCTTAAATGATCAACCTTTTTTAACCCTGATGTGACCTGAAGTCGTGGGCAGCGCAAAGTCCGACCTAACGCGTTAATAGTAGACCAACCTGTAGAAGATGGGGCAGGATATGGTAAACAGGAGTCTTAAGCCAACAGAAATGTTAGTGGCTCTTGGCAGTTGGCAAGGTTGGAGAGTTATGTCAGGTGGCAAGGATTATATTAAACAGATCCACAAATGAGGTCAGAGAGCAGGTTAATCTCTTAACTATAAAATAATACGCTAAGGAAATCGTTCTTTGCAGCCATGCTCTCAAACCTTCAGTTGAACCTCACTGTTAATGAGATTCATAAATAGGCGCTTCTCTTGGGTATTTACCGCCAGTTAAAGAATATAGTGTATTCACTTTAGTGATGCCTGTATTTCTCAGACTGACCTATGTATGTGATCTATACGACGTACGGTTATTTCTGATCATCTTGTAAAAATCCTGGTTTACGAGACAATGATTACTTTTGTTTCTTAATAGCCCCATTCTTTACTTCGGTCAGCCTGTTGGAAACATTCTCCTCCTGGATCTGCAGCACCATCCTTGAAGTTCAGACATGATCGTTCTCACAGCCACACCGGAGATAGCGCTGGCAGATGAACCGGTGCAGATCCGTGCATGGGGTTTGCCACCACAGCAGCTCATTACTCTAAAAGCCTGGCTGAAGGATGAGAAAGGAAAGATATTCCGTTCCCAGGCTTTTTACAAAACCGATACGGAGGGGAAAGTGGATCTAGATCGTACTCCTGCCATCGGTGGAGATTTTCAAGGTGTTTGTCCCATGGGGCTTTTCTGGGCTCTGAAACCAGTCACCCCCTTCCTAAGGCTGATGAAACGAGATGTCATAGGAAGTCCATTTCACGTCCACCTAGAGCTCTATCCCAACATGGTCTTTTTCTCAGATTCTGAAGACCCTCCTGCTGTCAAAACAGTTCTCGAGCGGTGGTATGTGACTCCTGGGGTGCAAAGAATTCAGATCAGAGAAGGAAGGGTCAGGGGGGCTCTCTTCCTTCCCCCAGGTAAGAAACTGTCCTCCACTATATCTGTTGTGAGACCAAATGGCTTGCATGCGTGAAGAATGCTATAATAATAATAATGATAAATAAAAATACAAACACAGCAGAACAATAGCTCAACGAGAGGGGAGCCCATGGACTCTTGAGGACTTCTCGGTATGTGAAGAGCAGTTAAGGGAGGTAGCGTCCCCAGACTCTGAGACTAAGTGAAGGTTCAGAGCATCTGTCTCAAGGCTCCGTTGGTCTGAGGATGATACATAGTGGTTTAGATAGTCTTTACCCCACAAAGTCTCCAAACCAGCTGTAGTAGGTCTCACGTAAACTGGAAATGGACTTGAATATATTTATCTGGGCTCCAGACAGGGTTATCGGCAGGGTTATCCGCTTGGGCAAAAACTTCAGGGTACCAGGGTTAAAGTTCACTAACGTAAGAATAAACCTTTTCCCTGTACAGCTGGGCCTGGCCAAGGGTCCCATAATGTCTTCAGCTACCCGCTGGCAGGGGTCTCCTATAGTAATAAAGGGGTTGCCTCTTTTGCCTACATTGACAGCTGCGACAAAAGATCTTGCCATTGCAAGATATTCTGGGCCAGAAAAATGGCCGGGTAAGCTGGTACTCCACGCGCCTGGCTCTCAGATGTCCACGCAAAGGAATCTCATGAGCCAGTGCCAGGACAGCGGTGCCGTGCTGGTAGGAAACTACGAGCTGGGTATGGGAACCAATATTTATCATTGCGTCGTTAATGTATTCATCGTATTCTTTAGGTGAGGGTCCCTTCCCAGGAGTCATTGACATGTTTGGGGGTGTCGGAGGATTGGTTGAGTTTCGAAGCGGTCTCCTTGCCAGTCGTGGATTTGCGTCCCTCGCTTTGGCTTACTTTGCTTATGACGACCTTCCAAAATTCCTGGAATCAATAGATTTAACATACTTCGAAGAAGCTGCTCAAATCCTTCTGAAGCACCCAAAAGTAAGAAGTCTTTAATTCTGATACAAAATGATAAAGTAAAAAAAATAAGCAGAGAGCATTTACCGCTATACCTGCTGGAGGGATCTGATTATTGGTTAAGAGATGATATTTTTTAACCAATTACTATACATCATGCGTGAATTTTAAATACAGCCATGTATTCTTTGTAGATCGTATGTCTCGGTTGTACAGAACATCGGTTGTTTCAGATAGACCTAAAACATATAAGAACTGGAGCATTAAAGTGCAGGGCTCGACAAATCCCAGGCGCCAGGTCGCCATGGCGACAGAGAATTTTGTCCTGGCGCCTAGGTTTTGTCAGCCTCTTACATCCAGAAAAAATTGTGGATGTAAGAGGCTGAGTCACCACACGGGGGCGCTGTTGCTGCTGTCTGCCCAGGAGTCTGGGAAGACAGCACATCCACTCAGGGCCCGCCCCCGAGCCTGAGATCACTCCCACGGAGTGATCCTGTAGGCTGAAAACGCGGTTGCTGCAAAACCAGCAATCGTGTTTTCAGCTGCCACAGGCAGCTTCAGGGAAGGGGTTTGTGTGTTGATTGGGTCCCCACACAAGTGTGGGGACCGGACCCAACACCCCCCAGCTGCCTGATCGCTCCATGAGAGCGACAGTGCAGCGTTAACCCCTTCAGTGCCGCGATCGCGGCATTTAGGGGTTAATTCCCGTTTTGTACGGGGCTCTGCTGCTGGTGGTCTGCCTGGAAGCCCAGGCAGACCAGCAACAGCAAAAACGAGCCCCCACAAGCCCTTTGATGATTCCTGTAGGCATGGAAGCCTACAGCAGTCATCATAGACTCCCCCCTGCAGTGGCTGGTCTATAGACCAGCAATTGCTTCCCAGCTGCCAGAGGCAGCTTCAGGGACAGGGGAGAGGGTTCTTTGGTCTCCACATGAGTGTGGAGACCAGCCCCAACACCCCCCTGCTGCCTGATCGCTCCATGAGAGCGACAGTGCAGCGTTAACCCCTTCAATGCCACAATTGTGTATGACACATTTGTGGCATTGTAGGGGTTAACATTTGTCCCCACAAGCTTGTGGGGACTAAATATTAATCAATGCTGTGCTCCAATGGAACATCAGCATCGAAAGAGTTAAAAAAAAATAATAAAAAAAAAAACAGCACTGACCTGAAAGTCCAGGGTGCTTCCAGGTCAAGCGCTGTGAGTTTAGTAAGTGGGCTGATGATGATCAGATCACTCCTGACCAACTGTTAGTTTAAAAAAATCCTGGCTCCTAACTTTTTTACCTGGCGCCTAGATTCACAACAAATTTGTCAAGCCCTGTTAAAGTGTTACCGTGTCGGAAAGCAAGGACATGATCACGCTGATTTTTTGGAAGTGGAATAGCCTCCCAGCAGAAGTGGTAGATGTTTATACAGTGAGGGAACGTAAACATTACTGGCAATTTATAAGAATCATCGGTGAGAATCACATCAGGGAGTTCATTGATTCCAGTCCTTTGTATTTTGTTCCAGGTGTTGAGTGACGGAGTTGGGGTTGTAGCTGTGTGTAAAGGAGCAGAAATCGCACTGGCTATGGCTTCCTATCTGCCCCAAGTGAAGGCCACCATCTGCATCAACGGAACCAACGCTATAAACGGGACCGTTCTGACCTATAAAGATCTGTGCGTCGAAGGAATTCCATATGAGGTAGAAAAAGTTCTGGTGACAGACATCGGAGCCATGGACATAAGAAACATGATGGCCGATATGAGGTCACCAGAATACCAAGACTCGATACTGCCTCTGGAGAAAGCTAAAGGTCCCATCCTTTTCCTGGTAGGAGAAAAAGACCATAATTATGACAGCTTGAAATTTGCCAAGGAAGCATTAGCCAGGGCAAATAAATTCGGCAAGAGTAATGTATACGTGCGTTCGTTCCCTGGAGCGGGGCATCTGCTGGAGCCGCCGGGAGCACCGTTTTGTATGGTGTCCCAATTTCCTTTCTTCCCCCTTCCGCTGATGTGGGGAGGAGAGCTCCTGGCGCATTGTAGGGCACAAGAAACATGCTGGAGAGAGACGCAGGACTTTCTCCGCACGAATATAACGAGGCCCAGGCAAAGTAAGCTCTGAAAGAAGACGGCGAGACAAGGCTACGTTCAGCAGTCAACGGGAATGGCTTCTTTGAAGCAAATCCCTTGTTTCTGGGGAAATAAAAGCTCTTTTATTTAGCACGGGAGACACTTCTTCCTTTAGGCAACGTTATATTATTGTGAACAAAATAAATGATTCATATTGTGCCCCAGATTATACAAATGATGCAATAAACCCAAGTGTGGAACACTTTGGATATTACCCATTGTACAGCACTACGGAATTTGCTGGCGCTATATAAAACAATAAATAATAATAATAATGGTTCTCTTATTTTCCAATCCGACATCTGATTCTGAGGCTTATATGTAGGTACCTCTTGTTTTTCGCTTGAATTTATTCATCCGTGACTTCCGCGGGGGTTCCTAATATTTTAATTCAACAGTCATTTTTAAAAAAATCATTATTTTTTTTGGTAAATGTGGAAGGCGCTAGGTATGACATTGTGGGAAGGCCTTCTAAGGATAAAAATTCTGCTTCTGAGTTATGTGGGTCAAACCTGTTATCCAGTGCAACACATTAGTCAGTAGTCAACAAATAAGATACATCTAGTTCCTGATATCACTGTGGCCCGTGACATCATCACCTGGGAAAGCCCCGTTATAGTCTGGTTAATGCAAAGTATTAAAATGAACCGCTTTCAAGTTCATTTAAATAAATGACTGAAAACGAATTTCCTTAAAACACAGAAATTACTTTCACAGTAGATAATAAACTTTGCAAATAAACACGTAGCTTTCCTAAAACCAGAGCATAAAAATTCAGAGGGAGGTGGGAAGTGTGTGAGCGGCACAGATGATCGGAGAGAGTGAGAGTGTATTATAATTGTTTGATGTATGTATTGTATGTATGTATTTGTAAGTTATGGTGCTGGAGTGGATGTTTGTTTATATATGTATGGTGTTAGAGTGGGTAGGTGTGCGCAGGCCCGGACTGGCCATTGGGCACACCGGGCATTTGCCCGGTGGGCCGGGCCACGGCAGGGCCGCATTGACTTAGGGGCTGATGGAGCTGCAGCTCCAGGCCCCTACCCTACCTACCGGGTCCGCCACTCTAAGGGGCCGGGAAGTCCCCACCAAGGCCGGCCTTACGGGTCTGCGGCCGCACAGGGTATAAATTAAAACATCGGGGGTTTTTTTTACTTTATTTAACATCCTCCATGTTAAATAAAGTTTTTTTTAACTTTATTTAACATGTAGGATGTTAAATAAAGTTGAAAAAAAACCCCGATGTTTTAATTTAAACACTGTGCGGCCGCAGACCCCTAAGGCCGGCCCTGGTGGGGGCTTCCCGGCCCCTTAGAGCAGGACCGGCCTTTGGGGTGTGCGACCGCACAGGGCGTCACACTCTAGGGGGCGGGGGGCGGTCCGCACCGGGTGCCGCTCATCAGGGGGTGCCAACTTGCGGCACCCGGCACCCCTCCAGAGACGGACAGTAATGTCCGCCGCTGGAGGAGCAGGTTCGCAAGGGAGCGGTATCGGAGGTCTTTAACAGACCTCCGGCTCCCTTGAGTGATTTTAAGCCGGGTTGAACCCGGCTTAAAATCACTCAAGGGAGCCGGAGGTCTGTTAAAGACCTCCGATACCGCTCCCTTGTGATCTGCACGGCAACAGCTGCTGTGCGCCGGGATCTGACAACAAACCCCGGCGCACAGCAGCTGTTGCCCTCTGAAGCGGAAGAAGACAGAGAAGACAGAAGAACTGAAGAAGAGGAGCGAAGAGGAGGAAAAGGAGCTGTAAGGAGAAAAGAGGAAAGGTAGGAAAATATTCAGTGAGAGTGGATTAGTATATATGTGTGGATTGGTATATATGTGTGGATTGGTATATATGTGTGGATTGGTATATATGTGTGGATTGGTATATACGTGTGGATTGGTATACGTGTGGATTGGCATTCGTGTGGATTGGCATTCGTGTGGATTGGCATACGTGTGGATTGGCATACGTGTGGATTGGTATAAGTGTGCATTGGTATACGTGTGGATTGGTATGTGTGTGGATTGGTATAGGTGTGGATTGGTATACGTGTGGATTGGTATATATGTGTGGATTGGTAAGTGTGTGAGAGTGATGGGTGTTATGCTGTACCATTTCCAATGTCTTTTTTCATGATCTAATTATGCTCTAAAAGTACATCATAACTCCCATCACTCTATACTGTTCCATACAGTGGCAGAGCTGGGAGGCAGAGGCCTTGCACCCCCACCGCAGGACTCCTGAAAGGTAAGTGAACTTCAAAGAGGGAGAGGGTAGATAGTTAGGAGGGGGTAGATAGGGAAAAGGGCGTGAGACGGGGGAAAGAGGGTAGATAGGGAGAAGGGAGTGAGAAGGGGTAGATAGGGGAGAAGGGAGTGAGAAGGGGTAGATGGGGCAGAAGGGAGTGAGAAGGGGTAGATAGGGCAATCATACTCCTATCATGCCAAGTCTGCGAGTACATCCTGGAATCTGGGTATGCCTGGGCATGATAGGAATGTGATTGCTGTTAACAATCATATATATATACATATAATATTGTTATTTAATTGTTTTGTCCTATTTTGGTGTGTTACTTACTTTAAATAAAAGTGTTAGATTTTTTTATGGTGTGGGGGGGGGTGTCATATTCGGTTTCGGACAGGTAAATGCTGCATTTTCGGTTTCAGTCCAGAATTCGTTTCGGTGCATCCCTACTACTAAGCCAGACAATGAAGTGGTAGGCCTACACCACATCAATGTTTGGCGTAGTATATAGTGATTGGTGTTATGCTGCACTATTGTCAATGTCTGGCTCAATGTATAGTGATAGGGATTACGCTGTACCACTGTCAATGTGTGCCTCAGTATATAGTGGTAGGTGTTATGCTGTACCACCGTCAATTTCTGCCTCAGTATATAGTGATAAGTATTATGCTGTACCACTGTCAATGTCTGCCTCAGTATATAATGATAACAGTGAGAAGAGGCAGAGGTGGTAGATAGTGATACAGGGGGATAGATAGTGAGAAAGGGGAGTTTTGTTACAAGTTTTTATTCCTTTCTTTTTTAGGGATGGGGGGGCACCAGAGGAGTAGTCCGCACAGGGCGCCAGAACACCTAAGGCCGGCTCTGCCTTAGAGTGGCGGACCCGGTTGCAGTTGCGGCGGGCTTAAGGGGCTCTGCCTTAATGCGGCCATATTTTAAGGTACTAGCCTGGAGCTGCAGCTCCATCAGCCCCTAAGTCAATCCTGCCCTGCCACAGGCGTGGTCGCAGTTGCTGCTTGCTCTGGCAACAAGGTAAGTAGGGTGAGGGAGGGGGCTGCAGTGAGAAGGGGCAGAGGGGGGTTAGGTAGTGAGAAAGGGGGAGAGGGGATAGATAGAGGCGGTACATATTGATAAGTGGGGAAGGGGGTTACATAGTGAAAAGGGGGAACATAGTGAGAAGGGGCAGATAAGATGATGAGAGGGGGTAGTGTGAATGCGTATGAGAATGAATGAATAAATGTGTGGATGAATTGTGTGAATGCGTATGACAATTAATGAATTCATGTGTGGATGAATTGCTTGAATGATTTGTGAGACTGCATTAATGAATGTGTTAATGATTTGTGTGAATGATTAGATGCAAAGATGGTACATGAAGGGTGGGCTTTAACAATAAATAAATAAATAAATAAATATGGGCTGCTCAGGCTTAAATGCCCGGGCCTATTTTTTGTCCCAGTCCGGGCCTGGGTGTGCGTATGTATAAATTTCTAAATGATGGTGTAAGAGTGAGTGTATGTATGTGCAAGGTGTGAGAGTGAGTGTATGTGAAAGTGTGTGCTTATGTGTAAGGTATTAGAGTGAGTGTGTTGTGATGTTACAGTGGGTGAGTATGTACGTGTAAGGTGTTAGAGTGAGTGTATGTGAAAGCGTGTGTATGTATATGTAAGGTGTTAAGAGCGTGTGATGTTACAGTGGGTGAGTAGGTATGTAAGTATGTATGTTTAAGTGTAAAGCTGTGCCAGACCATCATCATACCCACCCGCATCATAATCAATTCCCTTAATGTTAAGGTATTGTATGCTGTTTGAAGCAGCCAATCAGTGGCAAGGATTGTTGGACCACAAAGGACGAGAGTAGCCCCAAAGCTGCAGCTTCCATATGAGGTAAATGTTACATTTTTTTTGAAGGCTCAGGCAAAGTAAGCTACGAAAAATAAGCGTCAGGACCCGGCCACGTTCAGGAGTAAATGGTAATTGCTTCTTTTAAACAATGGGGTTTCTGCGTATAACTGGACTTTCATAATTAAAGCAGGAGACACTCCTATAGGCAATGTTATCAACAGAGAACACAACTCATATTGTGCTTTAGAGAATGCCAAGAGATGCAATTAACCCCTGCAGTAAACATCAATGATTGTTGGTTATGAAATCATGAGCGGACCCTCCGAGGCAGCCGTGCCAGATGGACTGCCCTCTGCTGGTGTAATTTATATATACGTGAATATACCAAGACAACTCGCTGAAGTTCAAACCGAGCATCAGAATGGGGAAAAAAGGGGATTTCAGTGACTTTGAACGTGGCATGGTGGTTTTTGGTGCCAGACGTAGTGCGACTCACGTCTGTGAGGACCTGCATAGAGATCACAGTGTGATCGGTGCAGGGGGATCGGAGGAGGAGCGTGAGAAACCATGTCTCTCACCCTCCTTCCATTGCCCTAACAAAACATCTACCCAGTATAACCCTCCTGCCCCCGTTCACAACCCCCAAACCCGTTAAGCCATAACCGTAAAAATTCTACAAATAATGTACACCTTATAGTATGTTCCCTATATGCACTGGGAAAGGACACCTGAATTGATAAACTTAAAGGGGATTTTCCATCATTTTACCTAATTTTGTGAGCATTCAGAGGGAAAATGTATTAAAAAAATATTCTAATTTTCACTAGTTTTTACTGAATTTCTCATTCTAAATTTTCAGCTAATCATCCAACTCTGGTATCAAAAGAAAGCTCTATCTCCCCTTAAAAAAACAATACATAGTATACATGGGTACACTATTCACAGGAAGAGAATAATCGCTGAACCGACATGGCAAATTTGCTCTGGGATGTGAGGTACCAAAAACCCCTGGGACTGAAGGGGTTAAAGAAACATAATTTTGTTTAAAACAATTAAAAAAATAAATAGTAATAATAATTTCAAAGCATTTTTTAAACTTTTTGTTAACAGTTTGAGTGACAGCCAATATCCTCATTGATCTCTGGTGACTATATAGATAATATATTGATATAATATCCGCTGCTATGCTACATTGATGAATATATATATAGAAATGTTTCCGATAGCGATATTGTTAGGGGACAATAACAGGAACGCGTGAATAGCTGCATATAAAAAGCTTTTCTAGACTTTTCTAATCGAAACCGTGGAGAAGAAGAGTGCTAGTGAAGTACTTTAATACTTCTTTAGTAAGAGTGACGTGTCCCTTTAATACAAGGTACAAAAAACAATAAAAAGTTGAATATAAACATTAATATACGTATATAGTGACGTCCCGGAGACATATAAATATCTTTAATTTAATTTTCAATACAGACTATACAATACAGGCTTGGGGGTAAAGGTAAACATCAAACATAAGCTAACGCCATGTACAAAGACAACAAAATTGTGCAAATTAACGTGACACAATTTTTGTGTAAAAAATATATTGTTAAATAAATTAGAAATGATAACATAAATAAAACATAAAAGGTTGCCAGGAACAGTCCTAACAGCTCTAAACAAAAGCTGCAACACTACGTTTTAATCACTAAAAGTCTCTCCAGAGCACCCGGTCCAGATAAGCAGCCATTTTGTCGGAGTCCTAAAGAAGGTGAATTTTGCTCCGTGGTCCCCTATAATGGAGAGTTCTACCACAAACAACTACAAATAAATGCCATTTTCTTGCCGTTGCACCATTGAGGTCATCTCTGCAGAGTCGCTTATTTTATCTTTAAAAACTTGGCGTAGACTCCGACAAAATGGCTTCCGGCGAGGGAGACGTGACTATACTTGTTTCTCTATTGTGTAGAGCTCGAAGAAGCTTCTATTGGCGGCCGCTTCTGATGACGTCAGGCGGTTATTTTGAATTGCGCTGAGTAGCTGGCAGCCGGTTTGGTTCTCTGTGTTGGATGTTCTGGTTCTAATTCGGATTTAAGGAAGAGGTATTGAGATGGATTTATTGTCTTTGACAGCTGCTGCTGTTCTAGCGTTAACCTTACTGTGGGGTACATTACATTTATGTATATAGCGCCAGCAGATACTGTATGTATGTATGTATGTATGTATGTATGTATGTATATATATATATAAACAAACAAACTGTATACCAGGAGAGAATGCTTACAATCTATTAAATATGCTGATTTTCCCAAATCTTTTCACTTGTGACACCTGAATACCTCTTACTGCCCCTTTTAGTAAAAATGTTCTATACTAATCCGTTATCGTTAAGGGTTGGCCAGGCATAATAGGAGTTGCAAACCGCAGAAGTGGCATCTCAGGGGCTGCCCAGGTCCGCTGCTACAGCAGTGACCCGATTGATCTCTAAAAGGGTTAAGAGGGAGGAAGCAATCCTGTCTATAGATCTGTCTGATCAGTTAAATGTATATCTATAGGTTTATGACTTACAGGGTCGCTGTAGGGTTTGGAGGCTGTGAATGGAGAGCATTATTGGGATCTTTAACGAGTAAAGGTTAATATTTCTGTCGGCGTTTATAAGGAATCTGTGCTTCCCTTTCATCCCCTATGGAGGCTTCTACTCTGGTCTCTGGTTCGTACATCAGACCCTCCGATAGAGCACTTCTTTTGGCTACTATAGCCCCCCGGATACATTATATGATTTTGGTTTTCTCTCGGCAGACGCACAAAATGGAATCGAGCGATCTGGATGATTTATGTTTTCATGTTAACTCAAAGATTTCTTTAATCAAGAAGACTCTCCAGCTGAGAAATATAGGTAATTATTAAACTACGTTCTATATGTGTATATATAATAATGGACTATGTATAGTATGTGTACAGGTACCACCAGCTGATAAGTGTTGTTGTTTTACAGGACAGGATCCCTCTCTGACCTGCGTCCTGAATAAAGTCGCGCATGAAATGAATTCTCTGCATGACCTTCTCAACAAATTGGAGACGGAGGTTCAGAAGCAGGAGAGTATTTCACGTTCCCTGAAGGTAAGAAGCGGCTCGCAGATCAGTGACATTATTACTCACATGGAGTAACAAATACTCTCTGGCTACACGGCTTTAACCCAACTGGATATTCATGTTCAGTCCATGTTATGACTTCACCGGCGTAGTTTGTGTCAAGGAGAATGTGGTCGTCCGGTTCATGCGGATGAGAGAAGCTTCCTCGCCGTTAAATTAAAGTCCCTTTCAGATTTCCGTATAAAATCCCCAGGTTCGTAGGTTTACCGGTCTGTCTGTTGATCTGAGGAAGACGAGCGTTCTGTAAAAGTTACAGGTAAAGTCATCACAAGTTCATAGATTAGCCAAAGGGTAGATGGGGTTGCTTGGGTCACATGACGGGTCCCCCGTTCCCATACTACCCCTCAAAAACCTGTCAGAATCCATCACAGGCTATAAGTGAAGCTGGCGTCCTGCCGGTGGCACGTGCGTCTGGTTTCTGTTTGATTATTACGGTCCAAGAGGCCGATTAACCCATTAGGGAATGGACGATAGCAAGCTGTACCCCTATGAGTATGTTCACTTAGTAGCCTTCAATACAACTTTGTTTTTTTATAATATATTGTCTTCTTTTTAACAGTTGGATTTAGACAAATTCTAAAACTTTTCTACATCATTTATATTCCTCTAAATTAACTTTATTCAGTTTACCTATATTGCTGCGTATACCCCGGAAAGAGTGCTTTGGGGTGTTCATGAACACCGCTGAGTTGTGCAAACCATACAAATTGGGGCTTTGATTGGCGTGTCAGATACCCATAAGTCATTATTCTCTTACCGCTTGTTAAAGTAAAGTCTTTCGCCTTCATCTGCAGGAACTACAGGCTACTTTTGCTAATAATTTTGCCGAAGCGTCTCACATGAAGGAAAACATCCCTCCGCATCTACCCAAGAAAGCTCCGAGCAGGTAAATCAATGACCGTTAATGGGTTAAACAAAGCAATTTCTGTACTCGGCTGGTGAGTCTAGCGTATTTTGTAAAGTTTATACCTCTGCTGTGGTTTTGTCCACAGTTGCACTTTGTATGCATTATCAGCCATTACTAAAATAACAATAAAACAACAATAATCCGCTTCCTAGAGTTATCTGGCAATACCGTATTTGCTCGATTATAAGACGAGGTTTTTTCCAGAGCAAATGCTCTGAAAAATACCCCTCGTCTTATAATCGGGGTCGTCTTCTAATCAGACCCCAAAAAAATGCTGGCGCCATGCTGCTTACCGGTCGCGAGCAGCGTCTCTTCTGTTAGAAGCAGGACAGGAAGCTTGCAGCGTCCTCACAGAACTCTATCTCCCCCCTCCCTCCTCTGAGGGCGGGGCCAGAGAAGTTGCTACAGCCGGTCCCCTGCAGAAGTCTGCGAGTGGGAGATCTGCAGTTCAGGTGAGGGGGTGGGGGAGGGTTTTTGAGTATGTGTGAAGTGTGTGTGATTAAGGGAATGAATGAGTATTTAAATGTTTGTGAATGAGTGTGAGTGTGTGTGTGATAGCATGGATGTGTAAGGGGGGTGGGGGTTGTAGCATGGCATATGGAGGCTGTAATCCCACTGCTTGTGGGAGGCATGTACTGGCTGCCTTGGCTTGATAGGAGTGTGATTGCAGCCAGTACATGCTGGGTTAAAAGGCATATCATGGGGCTGAGTGGCATATAGGGGGTTAAAATGCATTTCTGGACCTCCAGAAATGCATTTTAACCCCCTATATGCCACTCAGCCCCATGATATGCCTATATACCTCCAGAAATGCTTTATACCCCCCTATATGCCACTCAGCCCCATGATATGCCTTTTAACCCCCTATATGCCAGAGTGGCATACAGGGGTATAAGGCATATCATGGGGCAGAGTGGCAAATAGGGGGGTATAAAGCATTTCTGGGGGCAGAGTGGCATAACTGGGGGGGCAGGTTGGCAAATAAAAGGAAATTTAAAAAATATATTTTTCTCAATCATAGCTTTTATTTAACATGAAAATAATTTACATTAATTAATATTTACTGGTAAAACTTTTTCCCTATAGGGTAGTCTTATATTCAGGCTTTTTGTTTTTTTCCTAAATTAATATTTTGATTTTGGGGGGTCGTCTTATAATCGGGGTCGTCTTATAATCGAGCAAATACGGTATTTAAAATCCTTAGGTGCGCCGCTGCCCCCTGGAGCATAAAGTGTGACATTACACTTGTTCCTAAATTTATGTGTGTGTGTATATATCTATATATATATATATATATATATATATATATATATATATATATATATATATATATATAGATAGATAGATATATACACACTTTATATTTTGTTACATTTTTATACATATTACATTATGTGTGTGTATATGTATATATATGTATGTGTGCGTTTCTGTGATCAAAGAGGAAGCATCAGACACAGGCCCTTTGTGCATCTTCCAACTACATCTTGCATATTATGAGCAGCAAACTGTACAAATGTATTTATAGTTTTACCTTATTTTATGCTGTTTTTATTTTAACTGTTTAATTTCCGCTGCTTATGCGTTGCTCTGCCGAAGCAGGATCAGTGTTTGTTCATTGCATGCGAATGCCTACAAGCGGGTACTGTGGTGACATTTAATCCCGTTCTCCGTTTCAGTAATGAGGCAAAGTGCGAGCCGCCGGATGTCGGTCAGGCCCCGGCGCGTGCGGAGCCGCCGAAGAGACCAACCAAGGAGAAAGCCATAAAAGAAATGGAGCTGATCACGGTGCAGGAGTTTGCAAATGTCCCGGCGTAAGTAATGTCTGCACTTCCACCTACCAAATCTATTCCCTTCACGGTCAATGCGATGGTTTAATGGCTTTATTGCGTTAGATTTTATTAGAGCGCCGGCTGATTCAGTAGCTGTTTTACAACTGCGGGGCAGCGCAATTTAACAAATAAAAAGACATTCTAAAACATAACATTTATATTATACAGAAATTACAATGACGTTAATACGTGTTAAGACACACTAGTACAGAAAGAGAAAAGGGCTTTTTGCTGGAAGTGTCTGTACCCAAATTTCAGACAGCATGGGCTGACAGTTAATACAGAATCTATAATGCTGCCTTACTTCTCAAATATACAGCAATTTAGGTACCTTACGTAGTTGAATGATTATGTATGTGTGTGTATATATATATATATATATATATTGGAGGAAAAGATTATTTGATCCCCTGCCGATTATTGTAAATTTGCCCGCTGACAAAGACATGATCAGTCTATAACTGTATTTAAACAGTAAGAGACAGAATAACAACAAAAAACTCCAGAATAAGCTGATTTGCATTTTACTCAGTGAAATAAGTATTTGATCCCCTATCAATCAGCAAGATGTGTTGCGCGATGCGATCAGGAGCACTGCTGATTTGATTTTTAATCTAACTAGTTACATGAAGAACCGCCTGACGTACGAACAGATAAACGGCGTAATCGAGGAGGTCAACAAAGCCGTTGTGGGAAAATACAAGATATTTCACCAGCCGATGAAATCTCTGAACAACGCGGCCAAAAAGCAGCTGTGCCGGTTCAAAGAAGAAGAAACCAAGGAGACGAAAGGTTGGTGTAATCCTTTAACAAATCATACAGATAAATACCAACGCCTCTAAATACACAACCCGGCAACCTCCTTGCTTTTTCCGCCCCTATTTCTGATCTCTGATAGGGATGCTCCAGCCATCATACGCATTAAAGTGCATACGACAGCCGGGAGGTCCCTGTTGGCAATGTGTAGGAGGATTATTACCCACCCATCCGGCATTTAACCCATTAAAAACAATGCATTGTGAGCCCGTACACGTACAGGCTTTGTCGTGAAGGGGTTAATATGCATTTCATATCTGACGCCCAGCAGAGTGCTTACAGAGTCATTTAACATGCATTTTGTTTTAGTCCTCGGAAGTAATCCGACTCAAATCTTTCTCAGTAAAATATTTTACGTCCCAAGTGCGTTACTTAACGTTTATCAAGGTTGAACTGCATCTGCGTTCCTCCAACAAAATGTAGGAGACCCCCTCGCTTTACATCGCAAGGCTGTGAGATTATTCAATGGATCCGTATACAATGGCTGCTGAGCGATGGTAAAATCCCCTTCATATCCTTCAAAGCTTTCTGTGGAAATTCTTTGACACGGAATCCGCTGTTCCGTTGTTTTTAGTCTCTCCCCCCGACTATTATTGATCTATACATCTGTTTGCAGACTTGCGACGTAATCCATATATCGATTGTTTTGCGGTTCTCTCCATAAACGCTGCTATATGTGGGGGGTGGGGGGATATAATTATATTACCTGCGACCGGGTTAATGGATTTCATCTCTTTTAAAAACTGATTACAGCTGCTAGAGAGATAATAAATCCATCAAAGCGAAATAAATGTAATGACCGTCACCCATGGGGCTTCACCGGTCCCGGCTTTGGCTTAATTCATTTATTAACACTTTCCATAGCTCGTGTGTCTTGTTGTACTTATTTTGGGTGTATTTGGTTTAACTCTTTGACTGCTGGGGGTAGGAATACACTTTACCCAAGGAAATAAATATATTAGGACAGATTAAACGTTTCATAGACTCCTTTTTTGGGGCAAACCATGCATCGCATCACAAAATGTCGTGGTAAAAACCATATTTTTTTTCAATGTTGACACCCCCCCCCTTCTGTTGTCTTAAACCCTTCTGCCAGCACTATGGATAAGATATGAGCGATCTCTCAGAATACTCCTCGGACCGCCGCTGGGTTGGTGATACGTAGCTGAAACTTTAGCCCGATTTAAAGACGGAAAGAAAAATAGTCTGAACATAACAAGACCCTATGGGTGGGGGGGGCATTTATGTACAGTAGTGCGGGGCTGGTAATACAAAATCTTGCATATGCACCTTCCTAGCATCAGAGATGAGCAGCACATGTTTGGAACTACATGTCCCATGATGCTCGGTCAGCTTTGAGACAGCCTGAGAATCATGGGATATGAAAGTCCACAAAGATTTGCCTATTTAATCCAGAAACGCTCCTCTCTGAAACTTGTGGAGAGGGGCATAGACCGGTAGGTAGGACTGCGGGAGATTACCCAGCATGCCCTTTGTGAGCGTCGTTTCTTAGTCATGTGACCCACACCTATATATGCTATATTAGAGGGTCGGGGCTACGTATTAACCCCGTCTGCCTTGGATTTCTCATCCATTTCATGTTATTTTAACGGACCAAATGTGGTTCTCTTTCAAAAACAAGGACATTTCTCGCTCTCTGTGTTCGTCTCGCCTCATTTATACCCTGAGGGTCTTGTTTCACTGTTAAATAACTTGCTTTTTTTGGTCCCCGTTTTTTTTTTTTCCCCCAGGACTGTTTTTTGTCGTAGATCAAGATATAAAAGAGTTTACCCAGGTGAAGGTGGACAAGCGGTTTCACGGGATGCTCAGTATATTACGCCATTGCCATCGTATACGAGAGATTCGGAGTAAAGGACTGGTGCGTTATATCATCTGCTAACACAGCGAGCTCACGAATCGTTAGTAGGTGAGGCGCACGTCCGTGACAAAGTCTGCAGTTTCTTTAATGCACTTGTACAGACTACGATAATGTATATTTTTGTGTATACTAAGAAAAAAAATATATATTGCCTTGATTACTAATAGATTCTTCAAAACACGAACCCAGTTTGTCCTAAGCGTTCGTGAATGTAGAGTTGATCACACCGTTGTCTTGATCATCGCACTTTTATCTTGTAACGCATTAATGCTCAGATCTTTATAATGACTTAAACAGTAAAAGGGTCCTGTACTTCATGCAGGGTGCGGGGCTGTATGGCGAGAGGCGTTAGTAGCAGGTAGAAGGAGGAGTTTCTGCCACGTTACAGATCTCCGGTCAGACCTCGCCTAGAGTGTCGGGGGCAGTTCTGAAGACCCCCATCTCTAGGAGAATATTAACGTCCTGGAGGACTCTGAAGTTCAGAGATGGGCAACTGAAATGGCAAAGGGCTTGCAGACTTTTAAAATCCTGGTGCCACAACTTGGCTCCAAGAGTCAAAGATCAGTACTAACGACCAATAGGGTCACTCGTACGGACCTTTAACTCTTGAAGCAGGGAGACCATGGTCTCCCCAGGCCAAGTTGCTCCGTTAGGAGTTGATGCCAGAGGAGGCCCCTGCAGGTGGCCAATAGTCGTTAATGCGGCTCTTTCACTCCTGACGGCGAACCTACGGATTTCCGCTCCCGTTAACCCTTGCACTGCTGCGTAAATAAGGTAGGCTAGATGGGGAAGGGACCAGGGAGAATGGTAAACGAAGACGAACATGAAGATTCTTTGTGTTGTGCGTCTTCGTCTTTGTCTGCGTTTTGCCTCCGCCATGTTTGTATGTTCGGGATTCGGGCTGAACAATAAAAACACACCCTTCGTGTTCATTTTCATGTTCGCCCGAATACGAATGCACAAGTGGATAGAGCCTTCCTGAAAGTGTTGTAGAAGCGCAGCGTCCTCTGGAATGTCGTTGTCCGGTGCTGTTAAGGTGTGTCTCCACTTGAACAGAGAGGTCAGACCCGGTCGCACGGGCCATGTTTCCTCCTCCAGCAAACTTCTCAGTTGACACTATGGTATCCGGCATGATATCCCTGAGTTCTCCCGGTGTACCTTTTACTCGGTCGTCCTTTAGACCGAGCCATGGTGAAATAATTCACTCTGGAGAACCTGGAGTCCAAACACCCCACCCCACGGCTCGCACGTCACATGCTCGCGTAAATCTAGCCACGAGGAGCCAAACATGCTTTTTTACTCCGTACACTTAAGGAAATTATTCTGCAAACCTTTTAATAAAAGTAATGTTTGCTTAATTGTTAGTTTTTTGTTTTTTTTCGTTGTGATTTGATTGACAGACAAAATCAGAAACCGTATCTAATGTAGAATGATTTTATTCACGCCAAGAGCCGCGAGGGTGACGAACAACGCATCCAGCCGCGCTATTCTTCTTTAATTAAATTGGGATTCTGATACACGGCTTTTATTGGCAGTAGGGTCTGCGATACGTTACAGAGGACCGACAATGAAAAGACTTCATTTCTCGCCTTTTAATTAACAAGAAAAATAATACGGCGCAGGAGCGTCTCGGTGGGAAACCCTTCATGGTTCCTATCCAAATCTGAATTGCATTTGGAACGATAATGTAATGGAATCAATAAAACTCTTAGCAGGAGGGGGAGGGGGTCCGAGAGCTCTGGCCGGGATTATATCGATGCCTCTTATTCCTGTAGCTGTTTTATAGCACGTATGAAACGCGTTCCACCAACATACTAATGAGCGTTAACTCTCTCTTCCCGTCTCCTTACCCTTCGTAGCGCTCTGTACCACTCCGTCTGGATCCTGGATAGGTGAAACGTCAACCTCTAAATTATAATAATCCCAGACAGCTTCAATAGACTATATATATATAATACATGGCAATATTTCATTATGTATATGTGTGTAATATATAATTATATGTGTGTGTGTATGTATATGTTTTGGGCAGCTTTAAAGGAAGAATGGTTTCAATAATAGACATGTTAATAGTTTATTTAACAAAATGGAAAGCGAGAGAGCTGAAGAAATATCTAAATATTTGGGGTGACCGCCTTTTGCATCAGTTCTAGGTATTCTCGCATACAGTTTAAGGGACTCGGCAGGTCGGTGGTCCCCAACACCTTGGAGAAGTAATCTCAGTTCTATGGATTTATTCAGCCTCCATTGCTTCTCTCTTTCTGGAATCCAAGACAAACTCAGTGATGTTGAGATCAAGGCTCTGCACACCATCACTTCCAGGACTCCATGTCCTTCGTTACGATTAAGATTGTTTGCAATGATTTTGGGGTCGTTGTGATGCAACAAAGTAAATCAATAATTGGGGCAGTCAGAAGCCTCCCTGAGGGTGAGTGAAGTCTTCATCAATCTTAAAGGAAGCCAGGAGACGGCGAATTCACCGGACGCTCCCTACATCTGACCTAGTGAGTTACCCGCGAGCCTCGGCTACGCTCCTGGAGTAGTGGATACCAGCCATGTCCTTGGGACCCATTGACACGAGATGATAATCTTCTATATAGTGTTACGTTTCTGCAGCGCAAATCCTGGAGAGTATTTCAGTTACAAGATTATTCAGATTAAGTACATAATCCTATATACACGTTATTTTGGTTACTTGACCCCGCGGTATGAAAGTGCTTTATCTGTGTTGGGTAAGAGGGGAAGTCGGAATCCTTAAAGGGGAACCCCCACCGAATTTCGTTATCCAGACTTGGGGTCACAAAGGAAAGAAACTTCTGTGACTCCAAAATGTCAAGAAGCTCTGCAATATTAATGTTTATTCTATCATTTATAACCCTTTATATTCTGCTTTTTACCTTTTTTAAGGGAACCGTTATACCTGATTGGAACCACATCTTGGCAGTGAATTCCGTACCTTTACTGCCCTCACTGTAAAGAATCCCTTCCTTTGTTGTATATGAAATCTTCACACTTCCAGGCTGTTTGTCTTAGTCTTGTAGCCGTCCTTTGCTTTTTTTTTCTAGTTCTATGTCCTTTTTTTAAGGACCGGTACCCTGAATTTCACCGCATATTCACTGTGCACCACTGACTTTTATAAAGAGGCAATATATTATCCTTCTCCCGTCTTATACATACTAATATCTTGTTGGCTGTTGCAGCTGCTGACTGATACTGTGCACTCTTTGCTAAATCTGTTTGTCCCAATGAATACTCATAATCCAATAAGAGATATTACGTCGCATTTATTTGTAGGGAGTCAGCAGATTACAACCCGGGGGCCATGAAAATCATCAATAACATTAAGATTGCCAATATATAAGCTGCATGTTTTTTGGTTTCTGCCGTGCCGGCAGCTTTATGAAAAGTGTCTTAAATAAACGTTGTACTGAACTTTGCTCTGTCTCTGAGGGTCTTGCACCCAGGTTGGTGACCCTGTAATTCTATATCTACTGTCATCCAGCATTTAATGTATACTTTGTTATTAAGCACTGAATTCCCATAGCAATCACATTCGCCATATTGAATAATGCAGCACCCGTCTGCAGTAACGAGTTTAGGAAGCGATCACTGATCGTAATGTTATTGTGAAATTGTTATTGTTCGTTTTCTCTGGCCCCCTGTTATAAAAGCTCTATGGAATCTCCTGGCGCTCTATAAATGTAATATTATTCCGTATTGGGTGACGAGTATTCAGTGTTGCATTGAATGAGGAGTCGCCTATAAAATTGTAAGGAATGATTTGCAGTAATGGCCTCCGACCAGTAGGTGTCGCTGCAGAGGGAAAGTGTTTACGGCACAAAATCCTTTCTTTATGACCGCGTTATACTTTTAAGTATGTTTAATAAACCTTTTATCGCGTTGTGCATACTGAGGTTTTAACTTTTTTTGGCGCTGTCTTAAATGGGAAATTAATAGTCCCGAGGCCATTCGAATATTAACCCTTTAATAGCGTCCCCCCATAGATTAGATTGTAGTGACTCCGCTAAACGGTGTCAACCACATAGTTGTAATAAAGTCAGGAGATAGATGTTCTGAATCAAGTCACCTGTATTCAAGCAGAGATTTCAGATGCCACCTAGGCGTGAGAAAAGCACCAGCTGGGATACTCAGATATCATAAAATTTGAGTAGAATATGAAGATGATAGCAGCAGGCTATGCGACCCTGAGAATTGAATCATTCACACTAAGATTGAGGTAATCATTCATACACACACACACTCTCACCTTCACACACTCATACCTGGAATGTATCTTGCACCCTTCTTAAGTACAATGTGTTACGCAACCTCGCTGCGCTTCTACATCCCATGGCAGGCCAACCAAAAGTTGCAATGGCCATGTTTGAAGTATATATAACGGCCCCCAGCCAGCCGTTCCTTTGGTTAAGATCAAAAGACTCCATGGTCAAACAATGAGACGAGAGATTGATCTGGGGACCCAAATAGCTCTGCATGGCTTAGTATCTGGGTTCAAAATAAGAATAAAATCCTGGGAGCTGGGAATATAGAGGGATTAAAGTATTCTGTATTAGTAGAATTCCAGCAGTGTCAGACAATGTAGCCGCTCCGCAATACGCAGTAGCCGGTGATCTCTGTATTATGCCAGACGAGCGTTCCCGTTTCACCGATCCGCTTGTGTTGCAAATTCTGCAGCGCTGGATACAGAGGGATTAATGTTTTGCTGGCTCGTAGATTGCCGCTTTGATATCTTCTTTCCGTGAAAACCCCGCGCTGTACGGATTAATTGGCTATCGGTGTCAAGAGAAAATTACACAACGTGGCTTTTTAACCCGTTAGGGCTCAGTTGGAGATCCTAGAGAAATGTATATAAAATGTAGAGAGCCGGGACGCCGCCGGACCCTGCTGGATACAATTTAGCTGTTAGCTGACTTAGATTGAGGAGCAAGGAGGTATTTAAGCACTTTGTGTTACTTTCTTACAAACTGTAGAATCGCACGCTATAATTTATATTGTGCGGTGGGCTTTTATCTGCATCGTAGTTTTATATAGTTTTTTTTTTCCCCCTTTCTATTTTTTTTTTTTTTTTTTAAATAAACCTGGCGCGCTGGTCCATGCCGTTCTAGGCTAAGGTCGGATCCGGAGATAATGTCAGTTCTCCTGCCATCTCTCCTGAACTTCTGCCAGAAACCTTCCAGAATGAAAGGAATAAATATCTGCGCTGCTGAACGTTGCGTTTAGTAAAACGATATTTAGAAATGACATTTAGGAAAATAGGATTTGTGTGCAGAGTCTCTGAATACCGGGAGTTCCTGCCATGCCTCACAATGGGGAAAATTCATTAGATGTGTCTGACCTTTAAAATCTGAGATACCTCCGCATTTAAGGACAGCACAGACAGGGGACCAGGGGGAAACCGGCCGCCCTCTGGTTCTACTTGGACTGCAACTCTCATCACGCTCCACCAGCTAGCCATAGCCCGGAACTAACTGTGGGATTACAGGACGGGGTGGTAATTTCGGTGCTTTGATGGGTATAGCGAGGAAGCTCATGACATTACGAGTGGCTGTGTGAAGGAGGTGGGGCTAGCTAGGTGCAGGGGTGGGGCTAGCACCAGGAACAGGAAAGTGGGCGGGGAGTAGGTGTAGCACGGGTAGGGAGTGGGTGTGGCCAAATACCACGCCTCTCCCTATAGAAAGAAGAAACTGACCCGGAGACCAAGGGAAGAAGGCTTCACCCGGAGACTCTGAGCCAACCTAAGAGAGTTCCTCGGCATGGCAATAAATGCCTAGATTTTGTTACATTTACACATGAAATGTCATTAACCCTTTTGCAGCGGTGAGGGCTCTGAATCTCATATTTAGGACTGAAATAAACTCTCATAAAATTAGTTGGAGATCAGTTGAACCATGAAATGAATTAGTAAATGAAATGATAAAACAGCCGCAGACATGAGGACAGACTGCAAGCGTGTTTAAGAAGTATTTAAAAAAAAAAATTTCATAGATTTCTAGATTCTTTTGCCAACACGTCAAACTTTGCAGCAGAATCACTTGGTTCCGTTCCCGGTTCTGCACTTGCTGTGGTCCGTTTAACCTCCCGAGGATTCGGGTCCTGACCCAGAGAGCAGAGCTTCACCCGGCAATCTCTAGGCAAACCCAGAGAGTTCCCGGGTATGATCATAATACACAAACCGCTGCATACTCAATGATGATGATGAAACAACCGCCACGCTGACCTCCTTGTTCCAGTCAAATCGAGCCCATAGGCAGCGGTCTCCATAGACAGACACAGGCAGTAGAACAAGCTCAGTGACTTTAAACATGGCGCTGTCATTGGATGCCACCTTTGCCACAGGAGGGTTCATGAAATCTCTGCCCTGCTAGATCTGCGCCGGGCCCTATAAATGCTATTACTGTGAAGTGGAAGCTCAGCCACGAAGCAGTAGACCGTGCACACTCACGGAGCGCAGCCGCCAGGCGCCGAAGCCGCTAAAAATCTCCTGGCCTCTGTACCATCTGTCACCTCAGAGAGCCAGACTGCCTCTGGAAGCAACATCCGCTCAAGCGCTGTGTGCCGGGGGCTTCATGAAATTTCCACGGCTGAGCAGCTGCACACAAGCCGGAGATCACTGTGCACAATGCCAAGCGGCGGCTGGAGTGGTGTAAAGCCACCGCCACCGGGCTCTGGAGTAATTCCCGCTCAGGACTGGCTCCGGGGTATAATGGGAGAACACGTCGTGCATTTATCGCGTTTCATCTTAACTCCGACAGGGATGGCGCGGCTGCCATTAAAGCTCCTCAGCCGCAAACCAGTAGATGGTCAGTATGTCTAATCTGCAAATACCAGAGCAGATATAACGGTGGGACGGGAAGCAGAATGTGATCGGGGGGCACGCTAATAAATCATTGTAATTGGAATGCCTGCTTACCTTGTGTACTCCCCGCAGGATTATACATTTCTCATCCCACCACCCTTTCCTATGGTGCTAATTGCAATATCTCCGGGTTTGTGATTAAGGCGTGAACTAACGCTCACAGTAATTGCTAAAGCAATCAGGCTATATGTCATTTATGGAAGCTGAAAAGGCGGCAGAGAAGTGGAGCCGCCTCCAAGCGGAAGTGGTAGAAAGTAATACGGAGAGGGAATTTAAACGTGCATGGGATGGACATAAAGCAAGGCCGAATGGGTCTGATCAGCCGTCAAATTCTGTGATTCTATCTGTTTATTTTTCTTTGGGATTCATATTCACTGCATATATATATATATAATTACCTGTTATTTATTAAGCGGCAACAAATTACACAGCGCTGTACAATTTAATTGGGGCAGTTAACACACACGTAACAAATATATATTGATACATACAGACACTTCAGGAGTTTAGAATATATACGGTATACATATACTGTATATATACTTTCTTTATTTAATCTATCTTTTTGGGGGTTGCATATTCACACCTGATTTTAAATTAAAAAAAAAGGGAAAATCATTTTATGTGCAATATCTTGGACTCCTATTTTTCTGTCTATTTTGTACTCACCATCTGATGATTTTCCCGCACATCACTCTCATAATAATAGTAATAATAATAATTAATTTCCACAAATAAATGGCAAATGTCTTTAGCCGCTTAAAGGTCCACTCCAGAGACCCCCTGCTTGAAGCAGCCAATCAGTGGTAGGGAAGTGCTCCCCCTGAGTTTAATAGGAGCGCTTCCTGTGCATGCGCAGCCAGCGCCGGCAGCAAGTGCATCACGTGCCGGGGGACGGGGGCAAATGCGCATGGAGGGATTCTGCAAAGTATCCTGTGCATTAAAGTGCTTATGATGGGTGGAGTGTCCGTTTAATTATTATTCATTAGTTGTTTATCCGCATCACATGCATAATAATAAAAATAATTAGTATGTCAGCGGCGCAACTTAATAATAACTACATCACTTCTTTTGGATGGGATCATGGTGTACGTTGCCAATTCATGTGGGCTGGGGATGATGGGAGTTGGTACGCACAGAATCTGGAATGCCAGAGGTATTATGTACGGAGTTTATTAGTGTGAATGCAATGCTGATGTGCTGCATCCATGCAGTGATGATGATGATGTGCTGCATCCATGCAGTGATGATGATGATGCGCTGCATCCATGCAGTGATGATGAGGATGGTGTGCTGCATGCATACAGTGATGATGAGGATGATGTGCTGCATGCATGCAGTGATGATGAGGATGCTGTGCTGCACCCATGCAGTGATGATGAGGATGATGTGCTGCATCCATGCAGTGATGATGAGGATGCTGCGCTGCATCCATGCAGTGATGATGAGGATGATGTGCTGCATCCATGCAGTGATGATGAGGATGCTGCGCTGCATCCATGCAGTGATGATGAGGATGATGCGCTGCATCCATGCAGTGATGATGAGGATGCTGCGCTGCATCCATGCAGTGATGATGAGGATGATGTGCTGCACCCATGCAGTGATGATGAGGATGATGCGCTGCACCCATGCAGTGATGATGAGGATGATGTGCTGCATCCATGCAGTGATGATGAGGATGCTGCGCTGCATCCATGCAGTGATGATGAGGATGATGTGCTGCACCCATGCAGTGATGATGAGGATGATGTGCTGCACCCATGCAGTGATGATGAGGATGATGCGCTGCATCCATGCAGTGATGATGATGCTGTGCTGCATCCATGCAGTGATGATGAGGATGATGCGCTGCATCCATGCAGTGGTGCTGATGCTGCGCTGCATCCCTGCTCTGGGAGCACTGGACCCGGCAGGTGTCCGCCCAGTGACTGACAGCTGGCCGTGATGTCACAGGGTGGGCGTGTCCGGGCAGGACTTCCCTGGAAGGCACAAGGCGGGGAGGCGGCCCCGGTGTGTGTGACCTGGGAGAGCGATCAGCCGGGGCTCACGGGACGGCCGCGCCGGTGCGCTCAGTGTCAGGGCCGGGTGACGGGGGGTAGGCTGTGTCCTGCTGCACCGGGAACAAAGCATGGAAGAGGGATGGGGAGCCGCAGCGCTGTGTGACCGCGGTGAGTGCCTTCTAAAGATGCCCTCTCTACACAATCGGCTCACGATCACATACAGAAGGGGGCTGTGACTCCCTGATTGCACCACAGGGGCCCATTATAGGAACATGGGGTCCCACAGTATTGGGGGGTCCCACAGTATTGGGGGGTCCCACATTGTCTTATTAAAGGGGTCCCATGCAGGTGTAAGAGGCACAATCCATTGTCTCCCTCCCCAATCAAGCACCTAAGCCAGAGAAGGAGGCATTTAACCCTTTTTATTATTATTATGCTTACATCTAAGGCATTCCAAGAATGAAAGGGTTAAACGCAGCTTTGCCGACTTCTTAATAAAACTGTTGGGAGCCGGTGCCAAGCGAGTGCCACGCGCCAGCTCTACCCACACATCCAACGGCTCCGAGTATCCCTAAAAAGAATAGAGATAAATAACATCAGTTATAATGACAGGGTTAAAAATAATAATAATTAACCCTTTCAGTGTGTGGCTCACTAAAATATAAGTAAGTGGCCGCAGCCAGCGGCTTAAGGACAAAAAGCTGCTTTCACGTAAAAGGCTTATTAAAAGCTTGCCGGCACAGAAAGGGTTAATCCCCACGAGCCGTCACATTGTTTCAATGAACGGCATTTGCGTGTTTTGTTTGCCATGCCCCGGGGGGTGGGGGGGAGCGGGGCAACTATTTATCATGCAGGGTTTATTACGTTGACACTTTTAAAATAAGTTTATAAAAAATAGTCGTGTCGCTATGACATCATAAGCCACTGTTGTGTAAATATTGTTGTCACGTTGATGTCATTATTATCCGCAGACTATTGCCAGGCTGGTGTTTTTTTTTTTTGTTGTAACATTTCTTCCAAAAAAAAGAAATGTTAGGGTTTTTGTTTTTTCTTCTTGACATTTTTAGTTTGTTCCGTCGGCGTCTTCCAGCTCAGCCTGCGGAACGCTCTGCGCTCCTGTAAACAGACATTGTTGTACCTGACATCCTATAGATAAACAAAAACAATCTATACGAGTCGTGTATTCCATACATATGCCCCGGCGTCAGGGTCTAAACATAACAGTGAATTATGGGGATTTAGGAGAAAAAAAAGACCCCATTGTTTTATCATTCTAGAAAAATGATTTTAGCGTCATGCTTCATGATGTCTATGACATCACAAATCAGCACTAATTGGTTATTAAGGGAAATAGAATAATGTAAACAATAGGGTTTATTCTATATGTGTGTTAGTAAAAAATGGGTTATATTATATGTAGATTTGGTTATTAACCCTATGTGTGATAGGGTGATGTGCATAGCTCAGGGGATGTGGTAAAGCCCATTATGTATTTACTAACAAAGTACAGGAGGGAAGTTTATTTATATGTGGGAGAAATGTTACAACAAGAGGCCAGAATCTAAAACTAGAGGGTCAGAGGCTTAGATTTAAAGTAATGAAGGTTTGCTTTACTTTAAGGTTGGTACATAAGTGGAACAGCTTCCCATCAGAAGTGGTAGAGGATTAAACATGCATGGGATAGGCATACGGCTCCTGAATCTAAGACGAGACCTGATTAAGGTTTGAGTCTTTACAGCAGGAGAAATGGGCAGACTAGACAGGGGCCGAATGGGGCCGATCTGCTGTTCTCTCAGTAAAGTTAAACTCCTTTCCGTTCCAGCTAAGCCTCTGACCCTGTAGTTGTAGATTACGGGCTCCTGTTGTAACGATACGTCTCCGGCGTTCTGTGAAGTGATGAATATTCTTTGTGTATCTGAAAGACCAGGGAGAGACGGGGAGAGGCGTCCGTGGCCGGGACCCACTCTAAACCCAGTTTATATAAACTGAATCTTTAACCCTCGAGGCATCAGCCTGCTCACAACTGTGGCCATCGAAGTGTTAAAAAGTACAGATGAATTGGTTAGAACTGATCATGTTTTATGCTGATTTATGCATTCTTTATTGACATATTTTGTATGATTTTAAAATTGAAGCAGAGCACTATTTTGTACTTTTATTTCTTAAATATATAATAATCGTTTTTCACTGCACTTGTCTCCCTGACTGTGGGGTGAACAGCACCATGTTGTGTGCGGAGGAGAGAAAGGGGTGGCAGGATCATGTTGTGTGCGGAGGAGAGGTAGGGGTGGTGGGATCATGTTGTGTGCGGAGGAGAGGTAGTGGTGGTGGGATCATGTTGTGTGTAGAGGAGAGGTAGGGGTGGCGGGATCATGTTGTGTGCAGAGGAGAGGCAGGGGTGGCAGGATCATGTTGTGTGCGGAGGAGAGGTAGGGGTGGAGGGATCAGGTTGTGTGCAGAGGAGAGGTAGGGGAGGCAGGATCATGTTGTGTGCGGAGGAGAGAAAGGGGTGGCAGGATCATGTTGTGTGCGGAGGAGAGGTAGGGGTGGTGGGATCATGATGTGTGCAGAGGAGAGGCAGGGGTGGCGGGATCATGTTGTGTGCGGAGGAGAGGTAGGGGTGTCGGGATCAGGTTGTGTGCAGAGGAGAGGTAAGGGTGGTGGGATCAGGTTGTGTGCAGAGGAGAGGTAGGGGTGTCGGGATCATGTTGTTTGCAGAGGAGAGGTAGGGGTGGCGGGATCATGTTGTGTGCAGAGGAGAGGTAAGGGTGGTGGGATCCTGTTGTGTGCAGAGGAGAGGTAGGGGTTTCGGGATCATGTTGTTTGCAGAGGAGAGGTAGGGGTTTCGGGATCATGTTGTGTGCAGAGTAGAGGTAGGGGTGGCGGGATCATGTTGTGTGCAGAGGAGAGGTAGGGGTGTCGGGATCAGGTTGTGTGCAGAGGAGAGGTAGGGGTGGCAGGATCATGTTGTGTGCAGAGGAGAGGTAGGGGTGGCAGGATCATGTTGTGTGCAGAGGAGAGGTAGGGGTGGCAGGATCATGTTGTGTGCAGAGGAGAGGTAGGGGTGTCGGGATCAGGTTGTGCGCAGAGGAGAGGTAGGGGTGGCGGGATCATGTTGTGTGCAGAGGAGAGGTAGGGGTGTCGGGATCAGGTTGTGCGCAGAGGAGAGGTAGGGGTGTCGGGATCAGGTTGTGCGCAGAGGAGAGGTAGGGGTGGCGGGATCAGGTTGTGTGCAGGGAGGAGGGAGAGAGGCTGTCTGGTGGTGTTGTGTGCGGGGCAGGGGCTGTAAAATATTGTGTGCAGGTGGTGGTTGCCTGATTGCGTGTTATATGTGTGTGGGGGAGGGAGGATCAAAAAAGTGGAGAGAGAAGATAGAGAGAATAAAGGAAGAGAGAAAAAAAGAGACAGAAAAAATAGAGCAAATGAAGAAAGAAAGGCAGGGGTGAAAAAAATAAAGAAAAATAAAGAAAAAAGAGGGTGAGGAGAGAAGAAATGGAGAGTGATGGAAAAAAGAATGAGAGAAGAATGAGTGGGGGAGGGGGAAGTAAGGAAAATGGGAGATGGAGAAGTGTAAGAGGGATAGATATAGAGCGAAGAAAAGGAGAGATAATGAAAGAGGAAAAGTGAAGAAAGAAAGAGAGGGAGAGAACAGAGAGAGAGAAAAAGCATTTTAATGCTGGGCAGATCCAGGACTTGAGTACAGCGCTATGGAATTTGATGGCGCTATATAAAACGGTAAACAATAAATAAATAATAATAATAATAATTGATTAACTGATGGCCTTCTTTGGATTTACGCACACAGTAGTGCAGGACGGCAGCGCGTGAATTAGTGACCCTGCGACGTGGACGCTGAATCTTTTGCACCCCGGCCAAACGTCAGCACTGAAGCCGCGTCACTTTATTGCTTTATTGGTTTGTAGTGTTGATACGGAGCGCTTTAGTAAATGCATGTTGCAGGGTTTGTACAGCAGGTTTTTGTTTGGTCCGAGAGGAGATCGAATTCATTCTGCAAACCATCCCTGGTAGTGTGAATACTAATCTCCCCGTCTGTACTGTTTGGGTTCCGTAGCGCCATAAATCAGCGGCAGGTCTGACCTTTCCATAAAGTCTGGATCAAAGACCGCTGGAGCTTCCGCTGCGAGCATCAAAGGGCTCCCTCTATGACAAGTGGACAGCGCAACAAAGACACGATTAATGAACAGCTGCGAACACCAACGGACGACAGCTCACTGTTACTTCCAAGCTTCTAGAATGTCTCCATTTAAATCAGTTTCCTGTCCTGAGGGTCTGTGGCTTCTTCTCACCCCATCCTCAGGGGGGGGTCATTCATAAGTCCACCTAAAAAACTTTCTCTTCTAATGTCAATGTATATGATGCACACCTCCCGACCGTCCCATATTCCAAGGTTGAGTCCCTCCAACCCACCTACCACCAAGCTGCGACCTCGCCAATATGACATCATATCACAATGCTCCACTTTAATAGGTCGTGACTTAGACTGAAGCACAATGCTCCGCCCTATCACCGCCTCCAGCCACACCCCATATCGGGCTTTGGCCACAGGTAACATCGGGAAATACGCATATTGAAAGGGGAGGGAGAATATTTACCCTAAAGTTTCCAAGGTCATTCTTTTGCATCGAAATGTAGAATTTCTATATACTGCATTTTAAAATACGTCTATTTGTTATTATATATTATCGTGCCCTAAAATGTCCTATATAACGATTTGGACCCATTTTTCAATTTGTTTTTGGCCCTTTCATTTTGGGGCATCAAATTTTGTTCCCTCACCATTTTTAATTCGGGCCCACATTCACTCTCTAACACCCTCATTCTTGTACATTCTCTCACATGATCTTAATGTTTCTCTACATTCTCTGCCGACCACTTCTGCCTCCGCATCCTCTTGTTTATCTTCCATCTTTTATCCTTTCTCTCTTCTAATTTGAACTGAGTGCCGCCATATTGCCATATTGAGTTCAAGTCAGGGCAAAATGACTGACGGCCTCTCTCTCCCGATTGGAGGATCAGAGAGAGGACGTCCGTTTCTGATTGGGCGTGAGGTGTATGACGATCAGATCTTGACCCTTTATGCACCCGAACATGCTGGAGTTTAGATTGTGGGAAATGATGCTGAACTCTTATTGTCTTACTCTCCGTCTTCAGAGAAATAAATGAGATCATCGTCAATTATTTACGAGTTGGAGCGGCTGCACGATCTCGGTGTTGCGCTCGACGTCAACTATAATGGAGAAGAGCCGTTAAGGATATGTTTTGTATTTGACGGGAAGGCTGGAATTTGTCCTAGAGGAGTCTTATGGTCTTAATTAGAGACGGGAGAAGAGTGGAAATAATTTAGATTGTCAGCTCAGAAGCAGAGCTTTTATAAGCCAGGCACGATGTATAGAATGCCATAGGAGTAGATTGGAAGCTCTTGGACAGGGTCCTCATCTCCTGCTGTACGTCGCGGTGCGCGTGAGATAACCGGCCATAGAAACACTGGAACAAAATGCATTTTATTAAGTGTCTGATGGTAAGAAATTGGCATTTTCCACCATTTTTCTCAATAATTGTATCACATCACCTTCGTAACACCATACAGGGGAAATGTTCAGCTCCTGGACCATCAGATGATCAAAGACTGGCGTTCCGGCAGGAAGGATAGTAAAACTCCAGAATGTACCGTATTTGCTCGATTATAAGGCGAGGGTTTTTTCAGAGCAAATGCTCTGAAAAATACCCCTCGTCTTCTAATCGGGGTCGTCTTATAATCAGACCTCAAATAGAGGTCTGACTATGAGACTAAGATCCAGATCCCCACCCCACCCCACACTTACCGGTGCTTCCAATTTCCTGCTGTATACCGGGGCAGCGGGTTGACGTCCACGCGATCCGCGTAGACAACTTACGCTGCAGCCGGAAGGAGGTGTGGCTAGCAGCAGGGGTTGTCTGCGTTCATCGCGCAGACCTTCCCCGGCTGTCAGAGATCAGAGTTCCCCGCACTTGTATTTTCTTGTATTTTCCCTTTAGAACTGTCCTTCTGCTTCCGACCCCCAGAATGTGCTAAGCTCCTGACATAGGAGATTCGGGTTATGCGGGTCCTCCATCAGAAATCTCAGGGCCCAGTCCCTGTCCCATCTTCCTCCCATTGGCTCTCTCCATGCTTGCAATGGAGCCACCAGGCCCCAAAGTATCTAAAAGGGCCACCTGGTCCCAAAAGACCCATAAAGACCCTGACATCACCAGCGAGCCACTTGCGCCAGTGGCGGCCCCGCTGTTACACGAATCATTTGCAACAGGAAAATGTAACCTAATTCATTTATTAATTATTTAATTGGAAATTGAAAGAAGAAAATACTTTTCATTTGGAATCTCGTTGATTTTCATTGTAGACTGAGGCGCGAGATAATTGATATTCCGAAGCAGCGAGAATCCATAAATATTCCGGCTCTGCTAATGGGATCTATTTTTGTGAGGTTTTTTTTATATATTTTTCTCTTTCTTCCATCTATTAGCATTCAAGGGAATAATATGTAAGAAATGTAACAAAATAGATGCCGAGCACAAGGCTAATGACATCATCGCTCCACTTACATCAGCCACCAAACCCCGAGAGAGAGCGCCTCCTGCGGGGATTTCATGCGATCCGGTTCAGGAGTGCGTTCTAGAAGCAGAACGTTCAATATCTTCTCCCCGCGCTAAAAACAAAGAATACATTCCGTGCGATTCATCTGCTCTGAGACGATTATAAACTCCCACTTTAGTGAATAAGCCCCTTAGGGGGAATGAATAGGACTGATGGAGTGATCAGGGGACAGGTTGGGGGCAAAGTGAAATAATATAATATAATAACTATTAACAGGACAGTCCCACGCAGAGTCTCTGCATAGTTACATATAGTACTATGTAATATGCATTCTTCAACCATAGAAAACACTTACCTTTAGGAGAAGCTGCAGTTCCAGAGCTGCAGTACAACATCCCCTCTATAGTCCTTTTTGGCACCACTTATTAGCTGCTTGAAGCAGTCAATCAACGGCAAAAAAACTTTTTTTTGTGTAAGCGTCCCATTGGTGCCCCTCCCCCAGGGTTTAATGGAGGGGATTACGCCACACGGATAGAGGTGACCCACATGCAATTTTAAAGGACACGCACAGCTATAATATGCATTAAAGTGCACTTGATGGCCAGAGCACCCCCCTTAAGAGACAGTCGGTCTCCGTGATGTCAGCTGGCTGAGAGTGATACAGAGGATGAGCGTGATGGGAGTGGCAGTTCATATCAGAGGGAATCTTGTGTCGCTCCACAGCCTTTTGTGCTCCTCTTATTGTTTAGATGTCCATAATCCACGTCTGGGATGTGTTTATTACGGCGGCCCCGACACGCGAGAGGACGGAGCGTTCCAGAGAGAGCGAGTGACAGCCGCCCCGCTCCCCATTGTCTCCGCTTTTGTCTCTTGTCCGCGATTACAACGTAGTTAGACTGAAAGAACAGAATATGTCTGATTTCTCATCTAAGATGCCAATCAAGGGACAATGCGAGCCTAATGTCTGAATCAGAGCCGGAGGAAGAAATAATCATTTCGAGCTACTTTTAGATTGTCAGC